>NC_142009.1:116734365-116916031 GCF_049901735.1 Notechis scutatus | reverse complement strand
CTTCCCTTATATGAACCAGGAAAGAGGTTTCTTCAATTATATCTTTACAGAGAACTGGATCTCTTTTGTGACAAACGATCAGGTCATTTGTGTAAACTCATTTTCTACCGTGGAAAGTCAATCATGAATGCAAAATCTTAAAATGAGACAGTAAATTGGTTTTTTTTCCCCCCCAAACATGGTCAAAAGAATGCAAGAGGAATCACAAACCATTGCTCATCAGGAGGATCACTTGGTCCTGAGTTGACACAGGCACTATATAATCTCAGGCATGCATAAAACTTGTCTTCTGATATTGGCTGAGGTTAGCAGCAAGTACATGGGGCTTTCTGTCCTTCAGGAAACAGGAAGAAACTGGTTCCACAATTACAGCTTAACCTTATCTTTCACATCTCTGGATCTTGTAGAAATTCTCCAGGCGTCTGGCACAGGAAAATCAGCTCTTATGTGTAAAGTTTAAGGTGCAACAACCACAGGGTATAGGGATGCTGTGTTTTTGTTTTGCTTAAACAGCTCCTTATTCCAGTGATGGCTAACCTTTTCCACGTTGGGTGCCATAGGTTCGCCATCTCAGCCTTATTCCGTTCTTCCCTAGATACAAAAAGAGCAAGAGTTGTGAAATCAGTACAGCATGTAACCCCGCATCATTCATTGCCTTATGTCTTCGATCAGTACGATATCTCCACAGCCTCAGAAAACTTCCCTGATCAGAGTTAAGACTTTTTAGCAGGGTTTATTAAAGGCTCTACCAAAAGTTGCGGCTACAAAGCATGACAGGACCAGCCAGGATGTTGCTTCAAGCAGGATGAGCTCACCCAGCTTAAGATAAGGCCCAGCCTATTATGACAGTAGCATCCCGGGTACCACAGCTGGCTGGGTGCCTCTCTCCGAATCATTTATTTAATTTATTTGATCGCTTACAAGATAATAGATATACCTATAAACATGAGTAAGAATACAGGAAATCAGATGCTCAGCTATCTTTTTGGCCAACTTAAACCTACCCCCCCCTCCCCAGGACTGCTGGGAAGAGACAAGGAAGGGCGTTGTGCATTGTTTCGAGGACGCCCAGCTCAACACATAATTGTCCTTTTTAGACACCAGAGTTGAGCTTCGTGAAGCGCTGCCACGAGGACCTCTGAGTTCGTGCAGAAGGCTTTCAGCAGGTGGGGGGGCGGTGTTCCTGTATTCCGCGATCCCTCGGCTATCGGATATAATAGCTGTGCAAACACGGCGCCACGGGAGGACGGGGGGCGGGGGGAGACAACGAGTCCCACCTGCCACCGCCGCCTCCTTGCAAAGTAAACCGGGCAGGGAAGGCGAGAAGCGCCCTCCCGCTTTCCCCCGAGGGCGTGGTGCGCGAAGCCGGGCTGCCTCCCGGAGGCCTCGCCTGCCATTGGCTTCGCCTGCAGCGGAGGCTGGGCTAGGCAAACCGGGAAAGGGGCGGGAGGGGTGGGGGAGGCAGGGAAAGTTGCTGCCTGCACCATGCAGTTCCCACTCGGTCCAGGAGTTTGCGCGGGACTGGCGGAGCTGGAGCCCAAGCTCGAGGCAGGTAAGCTGAGGCCGGCGGGGCTGGGCGAGTGCGGCGCGGTCCGGGACGAAGACCTCTTCTGGCATCCGTGCTTGCAAGCTGAAGCCTCTCCTCGGCGTCCTCGCCCTCCAGGCCCAGGAAGGCACAGGGAAGAGCCCGTCAAGTCCCAGGTTGAATCATCCCTCCCCGCCTGAAGGGACAGGTGGGGAGGGATCCCCGCACATCTTTTCCCTGGCAAAGGGCAGCCCTGGAGCTCGCGGGTTTCGCCTTCCTCTAGGATGGGAGGTAGCCGTCGGGCGAAGGTGGGGGGGGGGGAAGGTTGCTTCGGAAACGTGGAGCTTTGTTTTTTAGGGTGGGGCGGGGAATTATTTATTCAGAAAAGTTGGAAGGGGAGATTGGAGGCGTGGGGGGATGAATAATGAATGCGACGACTTTAGGTTTGGGGCAACGGGAGGGGACTTGCGAAAAGTTGCAAGTTTTCTCCAGCAACTTTCTTAGGTTGGAAGCAAAAGCCATTGGCAATTGTAAAAAGCGAGCGCGGGTTAAGGCGCTGCTTTTCAAGCGTGGCCTCTGAAGGGACTAGAACCGACGATATAACTTGCTGGCCCCGTAGCGAATCCTTTGAGCGTGTGGCGTAGTGGTGAGGGTAAGAGGAGGCAGGCTCAAGGCCGTTCTTCTTAGCCAGTAGAAGCTCGTTGGGCGGCTCTTGGCCTGTCACGGCCACTTCTGAATCTGGCCTACCTCACAAGATTGGTTGGGGACGTGGATTGGAAGAGGGAGCGCTGTAGACATTGTTTGGAGTTCCTGAGCAAAGGGAGAAAAGGAATCTAATTACTATTAAATCTAATAAACGAGCATACCCCAAGCAGACGCCTTCAGGTAATTTGGACTACAATGGCCATTATCCCCTGCTTGCTCAGAGTGATGAGATGTTGCTATTAAACCCCACTGGGCAAGTCTGTCAGACACAGGCAGGCTGGCAAAACTTGCTGTAACTAGTCAAGATGAATCCAAGGACTGCTCTTTCTCCCCACCTCTTTCCTTTCCTTTCTTTTTTTCTGCAGTCCAGGCTGTTTTGTGGTTTGACTTGAGGGGTGGCACTTGGGAAGGGGGAAACGATCTTGGGAAGCAGGAGTGTGCTGGCAGCATCCAGGAAGGCAGAATCTGAGAAGAAAGCATGATCTTTTCTTCATCCCAGCTTGCTTCAAACGCCTCTCCTCCCATTTTTTTTTTCTGCTTTTTTGTTTTTTTTTTCAAGGGTGGCAGGACGTGAAAGAGAACTGGTCCATTCCTAGGACTGTTCCTCCCCTTCCAAGACCGCTGTGGAGTCGCAGCCTTGTTGCACACACGGAGGAGAATCCCACCTTCTGTCCAGGCTTCCTTTCTCTGCCTTTCTGCTTGACCCACGAAGGTTGCTTTTGGAGGGCTGGAGCCAAGGATCCTTTGGAGACGGAGACAGCCCAGGGAGCACCGCAGGAGAACAGTCCCTGACAAGAGGTGGTGATGCTGGGAAGCTCTCTTTGGGGCCGTGCATCCCCTGCGCTAAGTGGGGAGAGACAAGGAGCTGGGGGGCTGGAGCTGTTACTCCTGCTGGTCCTCTCAGGCTGGGTTTGGGCTCAGCAGTCACAATTGCAAATTCTCCCTTGCCCTGCGCTATGTGAGTGCTTCGAGACCACCCGAACAGTGAAGTGCATCAACGACAACTTGACGGAGGTGCCGTCTGAGCTGCCGCCTTCCGTGGAGGGCCTCTTCCTCACCCATAACTGCATCCGTAACCTCTCTTCTGCCTCCTTCCTCTCCACTTCCCTGTACGAGCTCACCGTCCTTGACCTGAGGGGTAACCAGCTGAGCTGGGTGGGCGCGGAGACTTTTGCTGGGCTGCCTCATCTAAAGCAGTTGGACCTCAGCGACAGTTCGCTCACTTGGCTCAGCCCCATGGCCCTGGGCAATGCCAGCAGCCCCTTGGAAGAACTGGACCTGAGCAGCTCCCTCTACAACAACAGCTTTGTGCCCTTGGTGGCTGAGCTGCTCCAGACGGGCACGCTTCTCAACTTGAAGCGCTTGGACCTGTCGGATAACAATTTGATTTATCTACCGGCCAGGATGTTCTCCACACTGCCCAGTCTGGAGCACCTAGACACGCGTAACAACTCCCTGGTGAGTTTGCATAACGTGTTCTTCGGGAGCCTCCAACAGCTGCACAGCTTCAATCTCGGCAGCAACAGTTTCAAGACCCTGAGGAACGACACCCTCCAGCAACTCCAGGGCCTCCCTTTGCTGTCCCTCAACCTCAGCAGTAACCCCTGGGTTTGCGACTGCCACATTGAGGACTTGGTGAAGTGGCTGAAGGAGAGCAAGCAGGTGGAGGCCAAAGGGTCCCTCAAGTGCTCCTATCCGCGGGAGTTGCAAGAACGCTCTTTGGTGAGCATCAATGTGTCAGAACTCGACTGCTCCCTTCTGATCGACGACCAGACCCCGCTGCAGACTTCTTACGTCTTCCTCGGGATAGTCTTGGCCCTCATTGGTGCCATATTCCTCCTGGTTTTATATTTGAACCGAAAGGGGATCAAAAAGTGGATGTATAACATCAGGGATGCCTGTAGAGACCACATGGAGGGCTATCACTACAGGTACGAGATCAACACAGATCCCAGGCTAACAAGCCAGAACTCCAACTCAGATGTCTGAAGAAGTACTATGGGGAAATGGGCCTGATGCATAATAGCCCTGCATGAAATGTAGACTTTAATTCTTTCCCTTATCCCTACCTGCTTCCTCTTCCCTTTTCACCTAGACACCAGAAACTTCACTTGTGCAGAGAATTATGCATCCCTGCACAACATTCACATTATTATTATTATTATGAATGTGGTGCATGGTGTTAAGCAGTCTGTGCCATTGCTACTTTCCTTTGCAATTCACTACCAGCTTGTGGTTGGATATTTCTTAGCACCTAAACAGATAAGGAATGATCCCTCTTTGTTTCCCCCTATTGATATTTTCAAAGATTGAGCATATATTAAAAAGTACCATTCAACAAAGACTGCCTCAACTTTTTTTTTTTTTTTTTTTTGAGACAAACATTTTACTGATTGCTGGAAGGTCGTTTTTGTGCTTCATAATTGTGAAAAGGTTTATAGATTTCATACATATTTAGAAAAGGGACATGTACAGACAAGCAAGTAAACAGCAAGCATGCAAAAAGGGAAAATCCTATCCCTTAGCTAAGTAAATCAGTAATTTGAATGCTTGCTCTTTCTCCTTGGTTGTGTGCACAAACCACTTGTATGGTTTGGCTTATGGTAAAAAAAAAAATACAAGCATTTGCAATTTATATGAAAACTAGTGTCTTTAAGGAATTCTCATCTCATAAATTGCATATGAAGTGAGTTTGCACTGTTAAACAAGTCAATAAATGTTTCTGTTTTGCTGCAGCAGGCTATCCTCTTATAATGAGATTAAGCCCCCAACACGATAGATTCCTTTTTGATTAAAAATTGTGCAAAATATGAAAACTTTTTTTAAAAAAGAATTGTTTGGAAGCATGTCATCAATGTAGTTTAATTTTAAACAGGCTAGAAAAATGCAAAGTTATAATAATTCACTTTTTTTTTGTTAAACTGCTTTTGAACTACCATCTCTTTTGCAAGTGCAATCTCGTTTTACACAACCTGTTGTGACTTCGGAGTGGTTGTACAACAACTCTAAAGTGGAAAGATAAAGGATTAAATGACACTGATTTTTGGAGCAATCGCTGAAATTGGGAACACAATCTTGCTGCTGAATAATGGGCACTTGTACCTTTTTTTTTCTAATCTATGCAAACATTACTTTTGGCAACTCGGTGGGAATTATTCCCAGATGCATGTGAGAAATCTTAAACTGAAAACACGTATTTTATTGAATTAAAATGGAATGTTTCACTGATGCTCAGCTTATGTGAACCCAGTCAATTGTCATTTATTCAACACATTATGATTAAACCAATGGTGGTTTAACACATGAATCCAACCATAATGTAGCATGAGTTTCAATGACAACCCATCTGTGGAAAAAGAGAAGAGTTCCAAGTGTTTACTTTGACTAAATTGTACCTAATGTATCTAAGCTGCAATAATTAGACCAAGGATCTAGGTGCACATACTTTTGGAAAAATACTGTGATAACAGAATTAAGCGGTAGGTCCTGTGGAGTGGTAGGCTTACTCCCAAATAAGTATGCTTAGCAATAGCATCTGATTTTAAAACAACTTTGTTGAAGTCAGCATGGCCTTAGTTTTCAGTTGAGAGGTTATACATCTTCAGACCTCCAGGGGGGAGGCTGACATAACTCTTCACCAAGCTGGAGACAATATTATGTAAGTTTAGTCTTCAAAACTTAGCTAATGTTCACAAGTAATAACAACATCTGTGCAATTGTATTTATGGTTTTAACTTGTGCATGGCTATGACTTTATGTATCTCTTTGCACATTTATAAGGAAGGATGTTTTGCAAACCATAGTATCACCTTCAGTCTAAATATTGTGATAGTGCAGGAAGTATATTAAACACGTTCTTCTTTGAAAAACTGGAATGCATGAACTGTGATGCTAATCTGCCTATCAGCTCTAAATAGATAAATTTACTTTCTGTTAGCAATTTTTGGAAAGTTGTATATCACATTCTTAGTATTGCTTGTGAAGTACTAGGTCTAATAAATCACAAATAAGTTTACTATAGCAATAAGCAATCTTACCCATATTGGTTTGGAAATAATTTCCAACTAAATCAATGGCATGGAAATCTATGTGTGTATAAAGTAATTAAGATTATTCAGAATGTTTATAGCTTAACTATGCCACTGTTTATGAAGCTTCCACTCTTATGCGCACACACTATTACGGTATTGCAAGTTCTGCTAAATCTCTTTTTGCAAATTCATTTGTTCCAATTTGGGGGGAATGAAGAGAAATAAAATCTGTACTACTGACTTATGCTTTTATTTCACAAATAACAAAATTTCTGATTTTACTCATTTCTTAGTCTGTAATATTACTAGAGTTAGTAATATAATTCTGTTGTGATATAAGCTGTTTCAAAAAATAAAGTGAAATAAAATACAGCAGGTACTAACTAAAAATAGCCTTTTCAGACAACGCTGGTGTTTAAATTATTTTTTTCAGTGTTTTCAATAGAGAACATCATTGCTCAAAAAAAAAAAAATACTGGTTTTGGAAGATGTGCTGCCTTTTCTTAAGCAGTGCAATGCAAGCCTTAATTGGACCAATGAAAAATGTACCAATCAAACAAATAAATAATGTTAGCAGATATTAATATCACAGGAAAACATCAGGTTCTTAAGGTTTTGAATGGCACTGTATGCCATAATATCTTTATATGTGAATCAAATAATCTTTCATTTAAAAAAATCCAAACTTATTTGCATATTTCCTAATCTTCTGAATTAGTGTTAATCAGATTGTCTAAAGTGCAATAGACTTTTCCAATAAGAGGAAGACGATTATAAATAACGGTTTCTGTTTTGCAATTCAGCTCTATCCCCTGCTTTTCTATGCATTTATTAATACAGGACAAGTTGAGATGGGCAATTGCTCTTAAATGCTCTTAGAATTGTTCAACAATAGACAGATATTTTTTATCTCTTTGTTATATTAGTTTGATGTAGAATTAAAACATACAGAATATAATTCTCTAGCAGCTGAAACTAATGCATCTATTTCCTTTCCTTTGCAACATCCAACTAGAAAGTATTTCCCTCTCTTGGAGCTGGAGCCCCTTGCCATATATCACAATTTCTATTTCCTTAGCCGCTGACAGAGCTTAGTAGGGTTTATAAATGTCCAGATTTGCCCAGGAAATCTTTTAGAAAGGAAGTGTTTCAAACAAATCAATGTTGTCCTCATCTTAAGAACTTTATTCAAATTCAAGTGTTAAATGGAAAATGGATCACCCCACCAGATACTGTCACACTATTCCATCCCAGTAGGTTGTGATCAGCCAGTATAATACTACTGCCATGGTACTGTAGAGCTGAAAGGAGACCAAGGTCAGTACAACCTTTCTCCAGGTATACTTGGAGTCTGCATATAATAACTCAAAAAAAATCTTAAAATTTCTCAGAAGATGATTCTTTTTCATAGAACGTCAGTCTCCAAATATCTCAGTAACGCTAACCTTGTAGCTGCCACTACCTTGGGGCTCCTTGCTTACATATAATACTTCAATTTTCAGACTTAACTAATAAGATATGCCACCTGCACACCAAAGGCAGAAGTAACTTATGATGCAAGGGTAGCCAGCCACATAGAAAGAACCCTACACATGGAGGGCCATTGCCAGCTTCACTTTTGTTCTCTTTCCTTTAGATGGATTCTTAACCACCGAGCACCATTTTCTCAGGAAAAGTAGAGGAGAAACTAAGACAGGTTACTTGTGTGGTACCAAATTAGAAAGCTTGTCCTGCCACCCTCCTTTTTCCACCAAGTCTCTTCTTTTCCACATGGCAATCTATGAATTCAAACCAGGATGGGAAGAAGTAGACAAAAAGATGAAGGTGATGCCTATAAAAACTTTAAGCTATAGTCTGCCTATTCCCAACCAAATCATGGTTGCTTGTACTATTTTTTTTTCAATACTTAAAGAGAACTATAAATAAATATTTCACCTCATTTCACATGATCTGCATAGATGAGTGATGGCTAACCTTTTTGGCACTGAGTGCCCAAAGCCCATGCATCCCCAAAATGCAATGTGTGTGCATTCTTGCGTCTGCGCTCCGACCCAGTGCATTTGCCCCGACCCCCATGCACATGCCCTGCCCCTTTGTGCATGCATGACAGCGACCTGAAGACAGCTGGCCAGCGGGAGGCATGTGCGCACATGCGTGGCAGAATTGAGCTGGGGCGATGGCTCACGTGTCCACAGAGAGGGCTCTGCATGCCACCTTTGGCATGCATGCCATAGGTTCACCATAACGGCCATAGAGAGTCCTCCAGAGGTTTCCTATATCAACAGAGGCCAGAGACACTCTAGGATCTCTTGCATACAATAAAGAAGCTCTTCTCTTGAGGGCCAACTCTTTCTCAAGTCATCTGACATTTCAGTAATCCTATGATTTGAGTTCTAAAACCTTTGATCATTTTGCTCCCCTGTGATTTTTTTTTCCTGGATGCCTATTATATCTGTGTATTTATTAGCTGTATTGTTAAGGTTATAGGTACCTAATTAATGTGCAATAATGAATAACGAAGGTGCATTTTGATGCAATAATTGAGCCCCAATCCTTATTTCCCGTAAAACTATCTGGTAGTCCAGGCATGGATCAAAGGCCTGCCCTATTTCAACAATGTTCTATACATGCCTAATCCATTACAATATAACATGATGTTCTGACCCAACCAGGTTCTCAAAGAGCAAACACAAAGGCAGCAGCCCCCACCTTTTAAGGTTTAATAACGAATTCTGTTCTGAAGGCTGCTTTCCACTAATTAGCTCCGACAAGAAAGAGCCTTGCCAAGTTGTTTGTCAAGGCTGCCAAAAACCCAGAGGTAAGAACTAATTTACAAAATTCTCAAAACACGAACTAAGATGTCCACCAGTTGAGCTTAAAAGCTTCTTTGCTATCTGCAAAGAATGCTTTTCCAAACCTGGCTTTTATCCTCTTGAGGGAGGGGCCATTACCTTGCAACCTTACTCCCGAGTCGCCTGTGCTGCTGTAATTGTTCTTTCCTCCGAGTAACTTGGCACAGGCTCCTCTGGAACCTCCTCATCACTGCTGCCAGCCCCCACAATCTGAGGCAGCAGTCCACTCCCTGATGGTCCTGGCCCCTCATCAGAGTCATCGCTCTCCTCAGCCATCTGCACCTGCTGCCGGCTAACCACAACACATGATTGGACAGCAAGACTGTTCATAAGATTTCATTATGACTTAGTAATTTGAAACTTTATTTTTTTAAAGAAAGTCTCTACTTCCAAAGTGATTTTTTTTACCCTTCTTATCCCACCCTTGATCTGTTGCTAACTGACTGGATAAATACCTGCCTTGACTGTTGCTCAATATACTTATTTGCTAAATTTCCTCTCAGATCAAGATACTTAAGGAGCAACAGTTACAGCTGGCAAGATCAAAAATCTGATTTAATTTTATCTTTCTTTTTTCAGTGATTGAATGAATTCAACCAACAAAGAAAACCTCTCTGTGGGAGAAAAAAGAATAAGGCTTGGTTCAAGCAGAGTTTGCAATTCCAACTTCCATATTTCACTCTTTATGTACTGCAAAAGCAAGGTGGAACTTATGTCCTTGGCATGAAGTGGACAACAACCTGCTTGACTGAAACAGGGTCCTGTCATTTTCATGGACTCCCATGTGCCTGCTGTGTGATAGATGAAAAACCCTACTTACGGTTGTTGTTGTTTTTTGGAAATGTCTGTAATATGGGCACAGCTGTGCGTTTTCCCTTCTTCATGTCTCAAAGTTGCACTGTAACTGCAATTACATACAGGGGAAAAAATAGAAGTAATTTTGCTTTAGGGAGAGTTTAAAAATGGGCTTTATTTAGCTGACTGTGAAGAGAGTTTGGGAAAGATTTTTATTCTCTTTCAATTCTCTTAACATGGGGGAAGCAACCTGATATTCTCAAGATCTATTTGACAATTCCTACATTCCAGAGTGGATGGGAGTTGAAGTTGAAAACATCTAGAAAACACCAAGTTGCCTATGGTTACTTTTAACATAGGCAACTGTGACATGTGTAATCTTCAAGCAAGCAGGCAACATAGACTCAGGGATAGAAGTATTTCAGAAGTACCACTGTTAAAATATACAGCTGCCCCATTGGTTTCAAGAAAGATCCTTCAAAGTTTGGGCAGTATTGACTTTCATAGCATGATTGTTCTTTTCAGTTAAATAGCAGCTAAAATCTATCAGGGAAAATGTTTGATAATCTTTGACATCCTTCCCCAATTCTATCTCAGCACCTATTAGTGGCTCTTATTATCCGTTATGTAAAGTGACTCTCAAAAATACCAGTAGCCTGCCATGCAAAGCAGCTTATTCAATTACTGACTTGCCTATATTCCTGCTTGCTAAAATAAGCCTTTGTTTATTTGAATCTGAATGTCCCATATAGCCTTTTCCCCCCCCTTGAATTACAAGTTTGAACTACAGGGATCAAACTCATGAAGGCATAGGAAATATCTTTAGCTGATTTCTGCAGAGTGGTAAAAAACCACTTTGGGGAGGGAATGATTATATTTATTTGGAAACTAATAGTATTCAGATAATCTGTTGGAAAGTTCTTAAAAATAAGTTGTTCCACTGCAAATATAGGTTCAAGACTGCCCGGGATTGCTGGATAGAATTAAAAAATACTCCTATCTAAATTCTTAGAATCATCTAGTGAAAGATTTCTGGGAAGAAGGACTGTATACAAGCAATATTTGCTAAGTATTACCAGCTGCTCTTTATTTTGAAAAACACATTAGGGAACAAGGGCTATTCTGTCCTAACCAAACACAACATTTAAATACATCAAATGTAGAGTATCCTGAATTCTGAACACTGTCTATGCTGGGACACTTTTGGCTTCATGTTTAGAGGGGCTTATTAATGTGAATGCTCAAAGGTTCAAGACTTCATATATTATGGGGTCCTTGATACTCTCTGAGCTTGGTTATTTTCTTTCAGATATTTCATTATCAACTAGCTAACATCATCAGTGATACTGTAGATGTGAATGGAGTTTGCTCTCTATTTATACACAAGTGACTTTCTCTTCTATTGGTACTGCAAATATTGGCCCATATAATTTCTCCATTTGAGCTGTGATCCCCATTTTGCACTATCTATCCAAGCCTCCACTAATTTTTTTTATAGGGAACTTCTGCAAAATAAACAAAGAGACTCACAAAATTTAGGACTGTCAATATTTCAAAGTCAGAATTTCCTGAGACCCAAGGAACATATGCAATGAATGCCATTGCGCTTCTATCATGCTTGGGATTTTCCCATAAGTCTCGGTCAGCCCTTTTAAAAGTCAGGATTTAGATAGGAGAACTGGAAAAATCCTTTAAATGGGATGCTTTGGAACAGGTGGGAGCCCATAGGAAACATCAGATCATTAAAGCAGCTGCTTCCAGATGGAGAACATCAAGAACAGTTTCTAAAAGGTATAGCTGCTTTAACACGTGCTTACATGTGTTCTGAGCAACCTCTCTTAAATAATTTGCAGAGTTCTGTTAGAAAGGATTTTGAGTGCTCCAAAGGGTTCTTTTCACATGCTTTAACAAAATCTTATTCCTTGAATTCAGTAACCAAATTTGTATTCTTCAGAAGTAATGTTTGAAACATGTGTAATCTGTGTTTAGAATAGGTTTATTTAACTACTGGAACATGATCTATCAAGAAACTGTTGAAGTGAATAGGAGCTGCACAAATGCAGGATTATCTTCTTGTACAGTCCTTGAAGAAGAAAATTGGCCTGTGCCCTTTTAAATTTTGCAATGATGGGAATAGATAGCTGGCATGATGAACATTTGAAGAATCCTTTTCTTATGTTTGCACTCCCTAGAAATGATGCATGAAAATGTACATTCCGTGTCTAAAATTAACAATGTTTATATTTAATGCCAATTATATCCTTTAAAACTGCACAGATTTCCATCGTATTCATTTAGAATGCATATGGCATGCAGGATTCATTCATAATGGAACTACAAGTTAAGACAGCCTGACAGGCACTGAACTAGCTACTATTTAATCTTAAATCTCCTATATAGTTTGCAGATCATGTTGCATTGTTTGAATCAAACATGTACTGTATTAGCATCTAAAATGTTTGTTGTGGTGCATGTATCTCTTATCTGTTGGAGACAACTTTATGTACTGGTCTATGAGGTAAGTGTTAGAAGTAAAATTGACAATTGGCTAAATTGGTTCAGCCTGTTTTTGTTTTCCTAACTATAGTTTCATTTTTTTAGATAAAGCAATGCTGATATTTTTTTAAAAAAATAAATATGTTGGCCCAAGTGATACAATAGAGCAGGGGCGTCAACCGCAAGGCCTGCGGGCCACATCTGGACCGTGTGGCCGTCCTGGAAATTGTAATGAGCTGACCCACATCTCGTGCTATCCTGGTGTGCGTGTGCACAGGAGGCGGCAACCATGCGTGCGCACAAACCTGGCCCATGCCATCTCGGCACAGGAGGTGGCCAGGATGGTGGGGGCAGGTCCTGCATGCGCATGTACCCATTGACTCCTGTGTGCACATGCGCCGTTGGCTCCTCCCTACCACCACCACCAGCCCACGAAGGACAACTAGAACGCTGATCTGGCCCACAGAGAAATCGAGTTTGACACCCCTGCAATAGAGCATCCTTTTCTAAATAGCTGCTTCATTTCAGAAACTTTCTTTATACTCTGGGCTTTTGATGAATGTTGTTTGTTTTATTTTAATCAGCCATGATTACCAGTTTCATAACTTCGTTCAAAGAGAAGAAAGTCAAAACTGAAGTTTGGAGGAAAGACTTCACCTTTCCCCCAGCAATCTGAGCATGAATCTGGATCCTGCATCCTTGTTCCTGAGAAGCCCCATAGGGCAGCTACACACAACCTGAGCAACTGTACTTCATATTTGTGGCCCAGCAGTGGAGACCACCAGGATTGCATTCAAATAGTCTTAGCAGCCTTCCAAAATAGTGAGGCCTTCTTTCCATTCTCCCACCCCCCAGAAAAGGGAATTTAAGTCTATGCAATGATAATAGGGTTTTGATGTACATCTGAACATTTTTGGGAGGGTTATGGACCCACCTATGTTTGACCATTTTTAATCCCTCCTGTGGGACTACAAGGGAAAAAATGGAAATAACCACATAGATTGGCATTTTCAGAATAGTCCTCATAATGCAGGTGCTAAATTGCATCCTTTGGACTGTGGTTTCAATGACATACTCGTTGTTTGACCTTGTTGTGGCTTGTTATATTTGCTGCTATGTTGAACTGCATGACGCATTGTTAGCCACAGTGGCTAGAGCTTATCGGTAATCTTTGCCATGACATACATCAAGTGAATCTTATCTTTCTCTAATTCCTTTCCGAATGGCCGTATTTCAATATTTTCATCTAAACAGAATTGGCTAATTCTAAACCTAACATTTCTGGAGCAGTTTCAGTTTTTAGATCTGATAGACTTGAGGATCAAAACAACAGCTGGTTTAGAGCATGCTAAATTTGATTGTTTATCCATCCTTTATTAAGTAATCTAGAATTGACTGCAATCAAAACACAGTGGGATAGATTATAATCACAGGGAATGCACTCCAGGGGTTGAACTTACAAAATACACTAAACCACAAATTAACCATTCTATGGCTGGGTGCTCATCCTCATCCTTTTTATCTTCTACCTAGGGTAAAAACATGTAATGCTAATCATTTTTTAAAATCATGACACCTTCACCTCATCCCCAATCCTTCACAGAGGCATCTTAAATTACCTGCACATGGCAGGGTGGAATGGATCTGGGTTTGGGGTCTCCTCCCCTAATGTGGTACATCTAATGGGATCAAGAAGAAGGGCCTTCTCTGTGATGGCTTTCTCCCTGTCGTACATCATTGCCACAGAAGTGAGATTGGCTCCCACTTTCAATTTTTTTCACAAGGCCCTAAAGACCTTGTTTTGCCAATGGGCCTAGGGAACCCCGAGTATGATAGAACCCATCAACTGGCTTATTTAATTAACTGTTGTCATGGGGCAGGGAGAAGGTTATTCCTTTTTATTGTTTTATATTTGGTTTTTATCTTTCCAAGCCACTCTGAGCCACTGAGAGTGAGTTCGGCTGCCATATAAATTTTAATAAGCAAATATTAATACTTAGCTATTCCAATGTTGAAGTAATGTCATCCATGTTGTTTTACATTATAAACAATGTGCCACTATGTATTGATGATGTTCACAATGAAGCAGACACGAGCTGAGACCAACCCCTTTGCCCAGCATCTATTGAATAGTATAGACTGCTGCAGGCATATCCTTTTTTGGTAACTGGGCACTACCTTCATCACTACTGTGGCTTAGGCAGGCAAAGAGATCAGACATTTTGACATTTGTCAAATTGTCTGACTAACATTTTGACTGGTTTCTTACATATACAAGTTTAATACTCTTTTGGAAAGGTGGTAAACCTCTTTTTAGCACATGTTTAGTGATCTTCTGAAAGTCGACTAGTGAGTAGTATACAGCCATTGTGATAGTTACACAGACAGCGGAGAAGAAGAGAGCCTATTTTAGTTCAAGGGGAAAATTTATTCTTGGTTAGCCTGAGGTGGGTGCATTTTTACATGACTGAGTTCACATTTCATGATATCCCATTACAACATGTGCTTTGCTTTGGCTTAATGTGTAGTGTTTGCATAGCCCACCATGGCAAATCTTTGGGGCTTGGCATGTCAAAAATTCAGAAAATGCCTAACCTGAAAATGTTAGCACCCTCCCTCTCCCCCTACCCCCGCCTCTATCTCTCTCACACACACACACACAAATAAACAATTCTCTGTCTCCTAAGCCCCCAATCTAGGCCAACCTGAACAGTGGCCCCGGGTCGATGTGTCAAGACTACATCTAAAATGGAGGCCCAGGCCTTGATTTCAGTCCTAGTGCTACTCAAAAAGCTGGTGGTGCAATTGCCCCCATGGCCAGCATTCCCCAGGATCTGCTGTGCACTATTTACCTTCAGACAGTGCTATCTTTACGTTGAGAGGCCCCAGTGGCTTATCCAAGACTGCTCCAGCTTGCACAAGGCCTTTGTTCTTGAAATAGCTTCAGAAAAAGCTCTACTGCGGTTCCAAAAACTGCACACATGCCTTGTTCTTGCACGGTTTTCAGAGGCTCCGGAGGCCACACAATTTCCAGAAGATCTGGAGGCCATGGGGGATCACACTCCATTATCATACAGTCTCCACAGCCTCTAAAAATCATGCAAGAAAGGAATATGTTTTTGAAAACGGTTGTCGTCTATTTGTGAATTCCGGCATGTTGCCCAAAATATTGTCGTATCTTTGGCATATGTGCCATAGGTTTGCCATCACTGACTTTCTAAATCATGGTTTAATGGATGAGCATCATATGTGAATCATGTCAGTAAGGCTTTTTCATCAAATAAAGTAAAGCCTAATGCAATGAGTGAATTCACCAATAATCTTTAAATCAAGTACTTTTTAATGTTTTCCATTATTATTTCCAAATAACTGCTGTCTCAAAAATATTTAAAGAGTGTCATTGTAGCCCAGCTCTCCCAGGTATATAATATGTTACTAATATAGAGGCTGAAAAAATCTTCTGAGAATAAGTGGGCTTTTCTACACAAACAAAAATGATATAGACTTTTCCAAACCTCATAACCTTCAGATGTTCTGACTTCAACATTGCAGTGGACAGGGCTCATGGGAATTGAAATCCAACACATTTGGAGTGTACTAAGTCTGTTGCAACTGGAGAATGTTACAACAGATTTATCACAAAGTTTCATACATTTGAATTCAATCTTTGTGATCAGGGACCTGTATAAAGAGGCATTCTATTTATTCAGCCTCTCGTAATTGAATTGTTTTATACGTGCCCTGAAGCAGTTCAGATAAATGAGATTGAACGATGCTTAAAATTTATCCCAGGATCAATTTTAGTTACTAAATGTCATATTAAGCACAAAAGTGACAGAATTAAAAATAGCATGGATGTGTAAAGGGAAGGTGGATGAAGTCTCAAGCATTCATTTATTATCGATGATATAATGCTATTTAGGAAAGCAGGCATTCAAAAAGTAACTATATATTGCATAGTTTTTGCTGCAACTTTTACTGCCATGCTTAATGAAACAATAGATTTAGACAGAATCCTGAAAATAAGCTCATGGCTCTATCAGGGATGATGGAAATTGCAAAAAGAATTATTTAAAAATGCATCAAAAGATCGGGTGCATTCAGAGGAGGAGGCCCATGGAAAGGGACAAAAAAGTCAAGATAGTAGCCATAACTGTACAGTTGAAAATGCCATCATTTTTAACATCTCCATCGCCTGTCGATGTCCCTGGATGCACTGTTATTTTAACAGTCTGGAGTCCGGACAATAAGATACTGAGACATTTTTTTTCATTGTCTTGCTTATGATTAACTGCAAGTCTGATTTTATGTTTATATACTGATAAATAAAACAAGAATATCTTTCCAATGGGATATATAATTTGGTATGGGTTGAAGACTGCACTTGACCTTTGACATGTCTGGCCACCAAATAAAGAATGGCTCTAGGAAAATTAGCTTTCATTTTATTTCCAATGACATGTAATTACATTTAAATATTGTTCATATGATTATTTTCTAGTGATATACATTTTTTCAGATTAAAAACTATAGTGTGTGTGATGACCTGGGGTGTGGCACAAAGGAAACACAGTCAGATAATCAATAAGAGTCCGTTTAATACTTCCAACTTTGCCTCCAATGTCCAGGTTACCTTCTGGTTGGAGAAAAACTCTCCCAGGAACAGCTCTTGACTGCAGAAATTAAGTCCAATACATGGTCAACAAAAACTGTAACTTTAAGTCCAATCAAGCCAAACTGAGGTAATTAGTTTGGCAGGGTAGGAGCAAGAATTCCAGAAGTGAAGGCACGGCAAAATTCATGCTGTTGGGAAGACGCCAGGAACACAGATAAGAAATGACAACACAGGATAAAGTCACATTTGCTCCCAGCAGCTGCCGCAGTCAGCATTCAGTTCTTATAAACTTTTATTCCCAGATGTGGCTAATGAAGGGAATCAGGGCCCTTTCCTCCCCCATAAGCCACGCAACCCACTCTCCTTTCTTCCCTGCGTGCCCTAGGATGAAGAGGGGGTGGGCCTGGGTCTTCCTCTGAACTCCCTCTCCCTTGTTCTATCTCTTCCCTGCTCTGCCCAGCCGGACTTTGCCCTTCCCCAGCCTCCTCCACAGCCAACAGAGCCACACTCCCCCTTCCTGTCAGCTGTTCATCTTCTTCCTCAGATTCAGACTCTGACAGGGGCATGACAGTGTGGTAGTTCTCTGGGGTTACCCTTAAGAATGAGCTGCATGTGATGCTATGGCGTTGAGCTGTAGCTGTCTGGTCTATATCAGTACAAAGTATTTTGAAGGTAATTCAAAACTGCCAAACCAACACCAGAACATCCCAGAATACTCTTAATTCACATTATTTGTGGGTTTTTTAAAACCAAAGTTAACTAAATAGCAATAGCAGTTAGACTTAATTATACCGCTTCACATTACAGCCCTCACTAAGTGGTTTACAGAGTCAGCATATTGCCCCCCCAACAATTTGGGTCCTCATTTTACCAACTTTGGAAGGATGGAAGGCTGAGTCGACTTTGAACCAGTGAGCGGTAGTCAGTAGAAATAGCCTGCAGTATTGCATTCTAACCACTGTACCAACACAGCTCTTACTGTATATGAACTGTTGAACTTTTGAAAAGCTATTGAAGATAAGAGAGCAAGTTTGGTATAGTGGTTAAGATGGTGGCCTAAAAACCAGGAGACTGTGAGTTCTAGTCCTATCTTAGACATGAAAGCCAGCTGAGTCACTTTGGGACAGTCATTCTTTTTCAACCCAACTCATCCCACAAGGTTCTTTTTTGTGGGGAAAAGAGTAGTAGTAGTAAGGAGTATTAAGTATGTTCACCACCTTGATTTACTTATAAAGTAATAAAGGGGGGGTACTAAATAAAGTTTTAGCTATTAGTGAAAATGCAAATGCTTCCAGCGTCAAAGCACCCTAATTACAGTATTATCATCTAGCAAACCTACTGGTGTCTATAAAACATATCTACAACAAAAATGGACCATGTGTGATCCTCTAGATAATAGCTGCATACCATTAATCCTTGCCAACATGACAAATGGTTGTAAGAATGGAAGCTGCAATCTCCACATCTAGAACACTGCATCTTGCACTTTCATGAGCTAAATCACAAGGAGAATACTGTATATGAGAAATGATCTAATATACATCTGACCTGTATCACACTGAGTTTTTAAAAGATCAAAAAATAAGACTACTATGAAACGGGTTTTTTTTCACATGAACTAGCTCATTCTTGTTAGCTACATGAAGATTCATTGTAATACAAAGAATCGCAATGTTTGCACTTGGGCATCCAAAATACTTCTTTCCCTTGTTTTTATTTCCAGTGATCTTCTGTATTATATTGTATTAAGTTTTCTGGTATGTGAACATTTTGAGCAATAGTAATTTTAGAGATTATTGCTCAGGGAGTGGACGCTCAGTAAACTATGAAATCAGCTGCTTCAACGCCACTTTAGTTAATAAGGAAGTGCATTGCCCTTTCAAATCAGAACATTAAAGGTACAAACACAGAATAAGCCTGCATGGAAATTGAAACTGTTTACCTTTCCAGTCCAATAAATGGTTAAAAAAAGAAACCCTTCATTGGTTCATTGCATTTATGTCCAGCTGCAATCCCGCCACTCTCGATGGCATATATGCAGCAAGAAAGTTTAAAGATCCAGAGTTTGCTTAAAAATACTAATAAAATGATAATAAAATCCCAACCGAAAGGGGCAATTTAACCAAAATAAAATAGCTGTAATGTAAAAGAGAATTGAGAGTAATAAAAGATGGCAACCTGCATAAATTCAGTTTAAAAAGTATTTGTAAGAAGATATTTTCCTGGAAGCTAACAAAGAAGAGGCCTGCCTGATCTCTATTGAGAAGTTATTCCAGAGCCAGGCACTGCTACAGGGAAGTGGTACCTTCTGGAAAAGGCTCCCTTTGTTTCTTGGAAATATAGGATATTCAGGAATTTCTCCCCAAATACAAGGGGATCAGACTGATTTTGTTTCAGGAAGCAGTCTTTCAGGTTGCCAGATGTCAAAGCAACAAGCAAGGAGCAGGAGGGAAGTCTGTGCAACTTGTCCAAAGTGTGAGGATTCAGAGTCAGCCGTATTAATAAGGAGAGCGATACAGATGCCTCAGGTAGTAAGTATTAGTAGCATAAGGTTGACGGCAACATGTTGAGATGCAGAACTGTGGGTGTAAATGCTGAGCCAGTCTTGTCTGTTCCAGTTATTTACACAGGAGTGACACTAGATTGCTCTGTTCCAATTTAGTCACAATTGGTTGAGTCCATATGCAGATATGGATTGAGCAGGAACACCCCCTTCATCTTCCCTTCACACAACAAAGTGCCTGATACTGAACTCCTGTTTACGTAGGAGAGAAAAGCATTATGCAGAATCATAAAGTTGGATAGGGCCATGTTGTCACTGAATCCATCTGCCCTGTTTCATATAGGAATCCATACGAAAGCACCTCTAGCAGATGGTCACTTAGCCTCCATTTGAATGTATCGCCTGGAGGGAAATACATCACCACAGGTTTATTTACTTGTTTGGGCATCTACAGTGCTTGCAGAGAAATGACAGCAAATTAGATTTTGATGAGCACAGTGATGGGTGGTTGTTGTTTTTGCCACCAAGAGATTCTATGGTGTTTTCCAGCCCAGATACAGAAGCCTTCTTAAAGACATATGCCATGAAACTGAACTTGAACTCAGTAAAAACATTAGTTATGGGCAACATAAACAAAATTTATAGGCAATTTTCAGCCATGAAAAGACTTAAAGATTTAGAGAGGGAAAGGACGAGATTCTTAAAGCACTTTTCAGTTAGCTATATTTTCCATTGTTTAATTTTACTCAAGCTTGTATTATTATCCATGTTAGATATTGCAGATACTTAACACTACTCTCTTGAAAATGTCAATAACACTCTATGGTGTCCTCACATGTACCTTCTTTCTTTCCTTTCTATGCAGGGAGGGGGTGTTAGAAGCTGTATTTAATCACAGTTTTCATCTCAGGCAACTGTTTACCATCTTCATGTGCAGCTCTTTGTGTGTGTGTGTGTGTTTGTCTCGTGTTCCATTTCTCTTCTCTTAATGCTAATATAACCTTAAAAGGACAACCTATTTCTCTTGTTGGAAAGAATTCTGAAATAAGCCTTCTGATTACTGAGAAGTTCCCCCAAATACTTACATAATTGTTTCATCTGTAAGGGCTTTCTTTAGGCTATAACAATGCCCAAATATACTCCATTGCAGATAGCTTCTGCATCCTAAGACATTCTGGATCAGTGGTGGGATTCAAAATTTTTTTACTACCGGTTCTGTGGGCATGGTTTGGTGGGTGTGGCAGGGGAAGGACGCTGTAAAATCTCCAGTCATAGGTGGTATTTGCTGGTTCTCCAAACTACTCAAAATTTCCGCTACCGATTCTCCAGAACTGGTAAGAACCTGCTGAATACCACCTCCGCTCTGGATCCATTTAGTTTTCTGCCATTTCACAAATGAGAGAGATTGAAAGAGAGATTGAAAGATGTATTCATTTTCTTGGGTTTTTTTTTTTAAATCAACTGTTCAGCAATGTACACATTAATCACATAATTGCTCCACTCTAAGACTCATTTTTAGACTGTTTTATTTATTCAGCATATATTTCTGCCCTGCTTATGTGTGTGTGTATCCCTAATCATGCCTATTGGTGGTATGTATCTTCCTCAATCTTGGGTCCTCTTCCAAAGGCCTGTGACTTTGAGAGGCCTGCGCAATGATCTTAGTTGTTCCTAGCACTGCAACGGACAGGTGTTTTTCCTGTGAGCTGCTGGAGTCACTCTCCCAGCTTAGGAGTCACAGCCTTGAGTGCTCCTACCATCACTGGGGCCACTTTGGGCTTTACTTTCCACGTCCTCTCTAGTTCCTCCTTCAGACGCTAGTTCCATTCCAGCTTCTCATATGCCTTCCTGATGTTGCTGTCACTTGGAATTGCTACACCATCGTTGTCTTCTGGTCTTTGTTTACTTCCATCATGTCTGATGATTGGTCAGAACTTGCCTGTCCATTTGAATCTGGAAGCCCCTCAGGATCTTAGCCTTCTCCATGACCTCCATATGGAATCTCCCATCTGGACTTGGAAGGGTCTAGTCAATACACTATGCAGATGTTGCTATATACAATGATGTTCAGTGTATGTTGTTCCTGTCTGGATGTTACAGCCTGCCACTATATGTTGGGCTGTCTCTGAGATCTCTGCATGTTCTGTACCTCAGATCCTGTCTAGTGCGGTAAAGCACTGCTTCTGTGGATCTGGTATCGAGTGCTTGTGATGCTGTGATCCGTACCTCATTGCTGTCTTTTAACCCAGTCCTTTCCCGCCACTGGTGGGATTTCAACCACCTCAGTTATCAAGGATAGTGGATTTGATGCTATCAGACTGCATCCACCTTCTTTCCATGTACTGCCTCTGGTCTTTGGACTTTAGGTGGACACCTCATTATATTACATTGTGAGGAACTTCTGGGTATTAGGAGCTCCTGCAGGTTTTTTTGGAAAGATTTTTCAGACGTGGTTCATCACTGTCTCCTTCCTAGGGTTGAGAAAAGTGACTGCCCCAAGGTTACCCAGCTGGCTTTTTGCCTAAGGCAAGACTAAAAGTCAATCTCGCTAACCACTACACCAAATTGCCTCTCATCAGTGTGCTTGACAGAGCTACAAATGGAAAGAAAGCAGGCAACATGGAACAGCTGAAGTATCACTGGCTATTAATAAGTGTTTCATATTATTTTTAAATGCCTTTGGTGCTCCTTAAGCTTGTTTTTATTTTATTTTTTGCAGACATTTCATTACCAAACTAGTTAACTTCATCAGTACTAGTAGTGAGTGAGGTTTGCTATCATTTTATATACTTGTGGCTTGTTGGTGTGAGTGTTCTTGGCAGTTTCTTGATTAGGCTGTTTCCGAAACAAGAGTTTTCTCATCAGATGCAATTCTTAAAAGGCTGTTCAAGAGAGAATTGCATTCTGCCTTAATCAGAGAAGCCAAAACACAAAGTTGCCTTCAGGAGAAAACACTTGAAAGAAATGATCAAAGGAACTATTTGGGCAGGCAAGAGAAGAATTCTGTAATTAGCCCTGGCTACCTCAGCACACATTTAATGAACAGGCAGGCATCCCCATGGCAACCATTTTTTTAGATAGTGATTCATGAATTCCAAATGTGCCCCATATAAAAGGCTCCATGGATGAGTGAGGTTCGGGCACTGAAGATACAAAGGGATCCAGTTGGATATGAGTATATCCCTGCCTGCAATAACTTTTAAAAACAGTTTCTGTATACTGTAATCGGGGTGGGATTCAATTTTTTTAACAACCGGTTCTGCTTGGGTGGTGGGTGTGGCTTGGTAGTCATGTGACTGGGTG
The DNA here is from genome assembly GCF_049901735.1 of Notechis scutatus. Classification (NCBI taxonomy): domain Eukaryota; kingdom Metazoa; phylum Chordata; class Lepidosauria; order Squamata; family Elapidae; genus Notechis; species Notechis scutatus. The sequence goes on along the minus strand of NC_142009.1, from coordinate 116,893,206 downwards.
GACGTGGCTTCGCCGTCATGTTATTGGCTGGGTGTGGCCAACTCAATATCACTCACATGGAGGCACACATCTCCTCGCCTGGCCTCTCATGACTGTGGGGATGCTGCAACAGTTGTAAGTGTGAAAAATGGTCATAAGTCACTTTTTTCAGTGCCATTGTAACTTTGAATGGTCACTCCACACAAGCAAAGTACCAGCAAAGGAGGGGAAAAAAACTCCAGAGAAGTTCCTGAGATAGGAAGTCTAGTCCTGCCAAGAATGTAATAAGGGTTAACGGAGAGGCAGTTTCTATAAGCAACACCAGAATGTTTCCTTCCTGCCTTCCTTACAGAATTAGGCCAGTAATTTCTTCTAACAACTGGTTCTCCGAACTGCTTAGAATGTTAACAACCAGTTCTAGTGAATAGGTGCGAACCTGTAGAATCCCACCCCTGAGTATATCCCTGCCTGCAAAAACTTTTAAAAATAGGTTCTGTATGCTGTAACATTGTTCCATTTACAGGTAGTCCTCAACTTACAACAACAATTTGGAGCAGAATTTCTATTGCTAAGCAAGTTGGCTGTTAAATTAAGAGTTGTGCCCAATTTTACAAGCTTTTTGTCACTTTTGTTTGGGGACTTATTGAAGTTGTTAAGTGAATCACATGGCCTTTAAGCAAATCCCCCACTGACTTTGCTTGTTGGAAGTTGGCTGGGAAGGTAGAAAATGGCAGACATGTGACCCTAGGATGTCTAAAACCATCATAAATACATGCTGGTTGCTAAGCACCCAGATTCTGATTACTTGGCCGTGGTGATGATACAACAGACATATGTGTGAGGAAGGTCATTTTTCACTGTACCATTGTAATTCAAATGGTCACTAAACAATGGTTTGTAAGTCGAGGACTATCTGTGGTAACTATCAGAATTATTACCTTGATAAGGAGGCAACTTCACGATGGTTTAATTGAGAAATTTAAATTTCCACAGTGCTATAAAGAAATGCATTTTTTAAAAGTTACTGTACTCTATTGTTCAAAAAAGAGTATCGCTCCTCTATTTACACTTATTTGCTTAAAGTCCTAGAATCCCTTCAGCACAAATTAGCTTCTTTTTTTTCCAGCAAAGCAGTTCAGAATCAGCTGATAACATAAACAAATAAAAGTACTAAAAAAAACCAACTGGAATTTTGCCAGGATGAGAAGAGGAGGAAGGGGGAAAAAAAGATTTGAAATACTAGTCAAGAACTAAAATGTTTGATTGTGTGATCGTTTGTTTACTTCCAGAAACGTGGAATCTTATCCCCATTCATTAGGATTCCTCTCCTGGCTAATTACTGTATTAAAAGGTCTTAGAAATTGTGATGTAAAGTATGCAGGTGTTCTTTCCCTTAATAAATAAAGAAGTCCTTGACTTACCACCACAATTGAGCCCAAAATCTATGTTGCTAAGCATGACGGTTGTTAAGTGAAATTTGCCCCATTTTGCGACCTTTCTTGCCACTGTTGTTAAGTGAATCACTGCAGTCAATAAGTTAATAACAGGGTGGTTAAGTGAATCTGGCTTCCCCATTGGCATCTGAATTTTGATCACATGACCAAGGGGATGCTGCAATGGTCATTAAGTGTGAAAAATGGTCATATGTCACGTTTTTCAGTGACGTAACTTTGAATGGTCACTAAATGAACTATTATAAGTTGAGGACTACCTGTATTATAAAAGGGGGTAACCTTTTCAAATCATTTTTAAGGAATGGATTGCACTATTCATACTACCCCATTGTATATACTCGTAACAACAGATCAGTCCATATTAAAGATTTACTTCAGATTTTTAAGTGTTTCTGCTAGAATATTTTTTTTGTTCTGGACTCAACCTACTTTTTTTGTCCTACTGTCAAAAGCAGGACAGTCAATGAAATATTGAATATTCCAACAAGGGAATGCTCATATTGCTCACATGACCAAAAGGAAGTTTGAAGTGACGAAAAGAGGGCTTATATGATGACCTGGGGCATGGCACAAAGGCAACATAGTCAGATAATCAGTAGGAGTCCCTTCATTAGCTCCAACTTTGCCCCCAATGTCCTGGTTACCTTCTGGGCTGGAGAAAAACTCTCCCAGGAACATCCTGTGTCTGCAGAGATTCAAGTCCAAAACATTGTCAACAAAAACTTTAACTATAAGTCCAATCAGGGCAGGATGAGGTAATTAATCTGGCAGGGCAAGAGAAGGAATTCCAGACATGAAGGAACAGTAGTAAATCAACCTGGATGGGAGGATTCCAGGAACACAGATAACCAAAGTCAACACAAGATAAACTCACGTTTGTTCCCAGCAGACTCAGCTTGCATCTCTTTTAAACTCTCTTCCCAGGTGTGCCTAATGAAGGGAATCAGGGCCCTTTCCTCCCCCATAAGCCACGCAACCCACATTGCTTTCCCCCCCTTTTTCCCCCGCCCCCCGAAAAAAAAAAGGTGGGCCTGGCCTTTCTCCGACCCCCCCTCTTTCTTTTTTTAATAAATACCCCCCTTTTTTTTTTTTTTCTTCCACCCCTTCCCCCCCCCCCCCCCCCCCACCCCTATCCTTATTAATAATAAAAAAAAAAAAAAAAAAAAAAAAAAAAAAAAAAAAAAAAAAAAATTTTTATTTTTTTTTATTTTATTTTTTTAAAAAAAAAAAAAAAAAAATTTAATTTATTTTAAAAAAAAAAAAAAAAAAAAAAAAAAAAAAAACCCTAATATTTTTTTATTTTAAAAAAATAAATATTAAAAAAAATATATTTTTTTTTTTATATTATAAAAAAAAAAAAAAAATAATAAAAAAAAAAAAAAATAAAAAAAAAAAAAAAAAAAAAAAAAAAAAAAAAAAAAAAAAACAACACACAAAACAACCCAATTAAAAAAAAAACACCAACCAAAAAAAAAAAAAAAAACAATCTAAATTTTAAATCCAATTAAAAAAAAAAAAAAAAAAAAAAAAAAAAAAAAAAAAATATAAAAAAAAAAAATTCTTCAGGTGGTGACCACAGACCACTTCTCAGTTCCTATGCTTTCTGGCTGAGGGCTTGGTCACTTTTGAATGTTGACGGTGCTTTCACTCTAGTGGTAGCATGAGACGGAGTCTACAACCCACACAAGTGGCTCAGGTAGTGCAGCTCATCCAGGATGGCACATCAATGCGAGCTGTGGCAAGAAGGTTTGCTGTGTCTGTCAGTGTAGTGTCCAGAGCATGGAGGCGCTACCAGGAGACAGGCCAGTACATCAGGAGATATGAAGGAGGCCATAGGAGGGCAACAACCCAGCATCAGGACCGCTACCTCTGCCTTTGTGCAAGGAGGGACAGGAGAGCACTGCCAGAGCCCTGCAAAATGACCTCCAGTGGGCTACAAATGTGCATGTGGCTGCTCAAATGGTCACAAAAAGACTCCATGAAAGTGGTATGAGGGCCCAACGTCCACAGGTGGGGGTTGTGCTTACAGCCCAACACCGTGCAGGTTGTTTGGCATTTGCCAGAGAACACCAAGATTGACAAATTCGCCACTGGCGCCCTGTGCTCTTCACAGATGAAAGCAGGTTCACACTGAGCATATGTGACAGGGTCTGGAGACGCTGTGGAGAACATTCTGCTGCCTGCAACATCCTCCAGCATGACTGTTTTGGCAGTGGGTCAGTAATGGTGTGGGGTGGCATTTCTTTAGGGGGCCGCACAGCCCTCCATGTGCTCACCAGAGGTAACCTGACTGCCATTAGGTACCGAGATGAGATCCTCAGACCCCTTGGAAGACCATATGCTGGTGCGGTTGGCCCTGGGTTCCTCCTAATGCACGACAATGCTAGACCTCATGTGGCTGGAGTGTGTAAGCAGTTCCTGCAAGACAAAGGCATTAATGCTATGGACTGGCCCGCCCGTTCCCCAGACCTGAATCCAATTGAGCACATCTGGGACATCATGTCTCGCTCCATCCACCAACGCCACATTGCACCACAGACTGTCCAGGAGTTGGGGGATGCTTTAGTCCAGGTGTGGGAGGAGATCCCTCAGGAGACCACCCGCCACCTCATCAGGAGCATGCCCAGGTGTTGTAGGGAGATCATACAGACACGTGGAGGCCACACACACTACTGAGCCTCATTTTGACTTGTTTTAAGGACATTACATCGAAGTTGGATCAGCCTGTAGTGTTTTTTTCCACTTTAATTTTGACCTCCATGGGTTGCTAAATTTGATTTCCATTGCTAAATTTTGTGTGAGTTTGTTGTCAGCACATTCAACTATGTAATGAACAAAGTATTTAATAAGAATATTTCATTCATTCAGATCTAGGATGTCTTATTTTTGTGTTCCCTTTATTTTTTTGAGCAGTGTATATTACACAACTAAAGGTTATCCATGTTTAGCAAAAGAGTATATTATTGCCAACAAAACATAAACATTGGCTTTAGAAAAGTAAGCAGAGCACATTAGTGGACTGATTTAATTGTTAACATTCATTACTTTTTGATGGCCTAAAGCAGGGGCATCAAACTCAATTTCATTGAGAGCCTCATCAGGTTTGACCTGGGGGGCGTGGCCACAATGGGCGTGGCCAGCTCAACATCACTCATAGGTGAGGCACTTGTGGTGGCCAAGTATTAAGGCAGGACTTCCTTCAGACCCTCTTTCACTCTCATTATAATCTATCTCCTTCCTTCCTTTTCTTCTTTTCCTTTCCTCTTCATTATCTTTTCTTCTTCCTTCCCTTCTTTCCTTATTTTTCCTTTCTTGGTCTCTTCCCATCTTTTCTCCTTTCTTGTTCCTTCTTCCATGGTTCAAATGCAAAAGGGGAAACATTTCTCCTTTTGTTTTGTTTTTACTTTGTTTTGCTAGCCCTCTGCCAGCAAAAATGGAGCAGCACAAACAGGGCCTTCTGAAATACAGCATAATCTCTCCCCCGCCCCACTTCCCGGTTGCAAAATGGATGTTGAAAGCGTTATTTTGAAAAATAGCTCCCAGAATGTCTATTTCAGCTCCTTCATTTGGTTGTATTGTGCTTGGGGCATGAGAATCCTCTCATATGAAAACCACACAAGGGAAGGAATCTTCAAAGGAGATCAAACTGTTTATTTCCGCACAACTATTTAAACTACTTACTTGTAGCAATGGGACTCTAGGTATTAATGCCTACAGCACATTTCCTCAGTCACTTATGACAAACTGGCAGTTTGAGATTCATCTGCATTTTGAGGAAGGAAGGAGGCAGTTATAGCTGAATAATTGTCATTATCCCTATGACAATAAAGAACAATATAAGGACTTTCTGTCAGCCATCATATGTTGATCAATGCATGAAGAACTAAAGGTGAACTCTTTCTCTGACACATCTCTTGAATTAATCTTAATTGTCAACCGAATTGGTAGAGTTTCCCTTTATATACTCTCTGGTGTCTTCCTGGGCATGTCCTCATTGCTTTTTTTTTTTTGGTCAGAATAACAGTGTTGAGGTAATTCCCCGTTAGGAGAATGAGCGCATACAGGGAGACGTATTTGAGAGAAGTGTTTGAATAATACACACACAGTACACAGATACACTGTACAGTAAATGTAGGTTTTTACTTCCAGAAAGGTTTAAGCAAAGTCCAAAATAAGCAATCCAAAGTCATTCACAAGTAAATCAGTCAGCTTTTCAATCCAGGGATAATCCAAATATCAAAGTCCAGTGTCAAAAACAGTTCAGTATCAGACTTACATTAAATCCAGTAATATTAGTCAATTAGAAGAAAGGGAGCAACGGCAATACTTTCCAACAGAAGGAAACAGAGATACTCACTCAGACACACTCTCTTCTAAGACTAAGACTAAAGCAACCCAGGTTTCTGGCTCCATCTTATGGCCATTTGAGAAACCACACCCAATTGCATGCTCTTGCATTCCCTTAAAGATATAGTACTAAAATGTGTATCCTGGTTTATATATTTCTAACCCAAATACCTGTTAGGTGACTTATATTCCTAACAGTCTTCCTCTTCCTTGCCTATAACACTGTTTAACATTTTTAGATTAAGATTATACTTTTTATTTTCCCCTTTAGCAACCTTCTTCTTAACCAGTGGCTTGAATTTAAACAATTGGTCTGCGTTCACAATTGCAGTACACAGAACCTAATCATAAAATGTATCCGAATGTAAATCATGTGACCATGTGACAATGGTTTTCATAAGTATGAACATTGGTCATAAGCCACTATTTTCAGGGCCAATATAGCTTCAAATAGTCACTAAGTGAACTGTTGTAAGTTGAGAACTAGTATAATCCCCAATTCTTCTGTCTGTCTCTGATTCATTTTCTACTTCCCTAGCAACTCAAGATATGGACATCTCAAGTGCTTTCCAAGGTTTGAGCCAAGAAAAGTTCAACCACTAGTTGTCTTACTTTCTCCCCCAGAAACTGTTTTTAATGAGCACAATGCCTTCTTTCAGGGCAATCTTGAATATTCACTTGGCTCCGGCCAGGAACACCTGGGATTTTTCACCATGGCTGTGCACTGAAAGCAGCCAAAAATAGGGATGCAAAGAAACTCATGATTTATTGCTAGCCTTTGTGAGTCACCTCTGAAGCATGAAACTGGTGCTCCCACCACCTCACTGGCAGCTGTAGGAATGAAAAAGCATAGCAAATCTACATCTATAGAATTTGATCATGGACATCTGAAAAAGGGTGAATGCCACAGAATAAGCAGTGCATTTTATCCCTCTGGATTTCAAATTGTTAAACAAATTGATTTAAGGGGAACATTAATTCCTTTAAAATGAAAAAAAAAATGTCAACAAGAGAAATAGATTGGTGATAATTTTCAAATGTGCTTGCCAATATTTTTAGTCAAATGTGACTAAAAGATGGACAAACTAGTAAATCATATAGAAGAACATAAGTTACTCTCAGGTCAAGTAAAGTATTGGTCCACTTAAGTTCAGTGCTAAGCCATGGTTTGTTGGAAAGTTGGAAATAAACATCTGCATGGTTTGTTTCTTGTTTTCCTAAGGTTTTTTATTTTTTGCCTTATAGCTCTGTGGTCTTGTTAGAAACTTTGATGGAACACAAAACAATATTCCTGACTTCCTGAATAAAGCTAAAGCTTCTGCAAGATGCTAGAATAAGAGGAGGATTTGGTTTGCCTAATTGGGAGTTGTATTACCAAGCTACAAATTTGATGTGGGTTAAGGAATGGATAACATTAAGAAACACTAGATTGTTGACATTAGAAGGACATGATCTGTTGTTGGGGTGGCATGCTTTTCTATGGTATAAAGCAGGGGTCCCCAACCACCGGTCCGCTGGAACAAGTCCTACTGGGCCGCTGGTTTGTTGGCACTGCCATCTTTTTGGATGAAAAAGTGCTTCCGGTGAGCTTTTCCGGGTAGAAAGCTCACCGGAAGCACTTTTTCATCAAAGATGGCGGCGCCAGCGCTTCGGTGAGCTTTTCCGGTAGAAAGCCATTTCTACCCGGAAAAGCTCACTGGAAGCACTGGCGCCGCCATCTTTTGATGAAAAAGTGCTTCCGTGAGGTCACCGGAAGCACTTTTTCATCAAAAAAGATGGTGGCACCCAGCTGATGCCGGTACCGGGCCGCGGCATAAAAAAAGTTGGGGATCACTGGTATAAAGGAACTAAATCACAGGGGCATTTTAGAAGACATTATATATGGGAGTCTCTGTGGTTAAATTGGGAGAAGACTAAAAGACAATGCTATTTGAAAATTCCAGTCTGGCTATCGACTATTGAAGCATTTTCTTATCCTATAATATATAAAAAGGAACAAACAGTTAGATATGGTGAAATATTGAATGAAAAGGGTGAACTTAAATCTATACAAAAATTAGAGGAACAAGGTATAAAGATGAATTTCATATGCGCAAATACATTCAAGGTATGATAAAGACTCTAAAACAGAAGGTTTCTATGATAAACTAGCTGATTTAGATAAGATTTTGACAGGTACTGATGAAAAGGTGATTAAAAAATTGTATGGATATTTATTAGAAATTAAACTAGAAGAAGAAAAAGTTAAAGAAACAATGATTGCTTGGGGGAAGAATTTTGGATATGAGATTGATCTGGAGAAATGGCAAAAATTGTGGTTTCAAAATTATAAAATGACAATGTCAACAGCATATAAAGAAAATTTGTATAAGATGTTTTACAGGTGGCATTTTCCCCTGACAAGAATAGCAAGAATGTTCAAGAACAAATCGGAAAAATGTTGGAAATGTCATCAGACACCTGGCTCATATTACCATATGTGGTGGACTTGTGCGGATGCTAAAAATATTGGACTAAAATCCACACATGGCTAGAAAAATGACAAAAAAGCATATAGATTTGAAACCAGAGATATTTTTATTGGGAATTTTACCTGAAATATATAGTAAAGAATTGAAATACCTGATTGTAAATGTACTAACAGTGGCTAGGATTGTATTTGCTAAAAATTGGAAAAATGAGAAAATACCATCACAGGAGGAAATTATTAAGAAAATATTGGAATGTGCTGAAATGAGTAGATTGACATTTGAAATCAGAGAACAAAATGATAAACAATTTTATAAAATCTGGGATCTATTCTGTCAATGGTTAGAAAATAAAACATGGTAATAAAATATGTAGATTCTTAGAAAATAATAAATATATAAAGATGTATTCTTTTCTTATTACATCTACAAAATGATTGTGGGATAGATTTGAGATGATAATATGAACTGTCACAAAACAATTTAAGTAAAATATGATTATTTCGTAAAACATGAATGAATAAAAGTATAGTCAAATGATTAACAATTATATTAATGTATTTAATACTTGATTGAAAATATGAGAATATATACAATGTAATTGTAATTGAAGACTACGAAATGGAAGCACAAAACAATTTGTAAACCAACTGGCACACTGTATGTATATATATGGAAGATGGCTTGATGTTTTTATGTTTTGTTTGTCTATGTTCGCCTTAAAAACCAATTAAAAACAACAATATTCCTGACTTCCTAATAAGTCAGGAAAGAAACAATACAAACCTACATGTCTTCATTAAGATATTATGAATAGCCATACAGAAAGTCCTCAACTTATGACCTGTGCTGTCCCAGCCAGTCTATGGGAATTGGATAGTTACTTAGGAATTATGAGCTGTCCCCTTAAGGGAATGCATCATGGTAAATGTAGTTAAAGGTATCCTGGGAAATGTAGTTCATGTCACATGGCCACATCTGTAATCCCGATTGGTCACTAATTTGACCCTCGATGGGTTGGGGAGTTTCCTCACTTTTGCCCCAACTCCCTATCTCATGGGAACTGCTTTCTATTGCTACAAGATGGGTTAGGAGATAACTATCTTTTACTTTTCTGTATCCTGTACAGAGGTGGATTTATAAGCTGTACAGATGCAAATAGATAACAAGACATCCATAACAAAGTACATTTATTGGTTCATCAGGTATCCTCATAACTCACTTTTGTGATGAAGTTCTTCTTTAATGACCAACCCTTTGTATATCTACCTTGTAGTAAAAGATGGTTATCTCCTAACCCATCTCGTAGCTATAGAAAGCAGCTCCCATGAGTTAGGAGTTCAGGCAAAAGTGAGGAAAACTTCCCCCAATCCCTCAAGGGTCAATTTAGTGACCAATCAGGATTACAGATGTGGTCACGTGATACATTTCCCAGGATACCTTTAACTACATTTACCATGATGCATTCCCTTAAGGGGACAGCTCATAATTCCTAAGTAACTATCCAATTCCCATAGACTGGCTGGGACAGCACATGGCCACAATTGACCCCCAAATTTCTGTTGTTGTGTGAGACATTTGTTAAATGAGCTTTGCTCCATTTTACAAGCTTTCTTGCCACAGTTGTTAAATGAATCACTTTGGTTGTTAAAGTTAGTAACACGGTTGTTAAGTGGATCTAGCTTCCCCATTGACTTTGCTTGTCATAAGGTCACAAAAGGGGATCACATGACCGGGACATTGCAACCGTCATAAATATGAGTCAGTTGCCAAGTGTCTGAATTTTGATCATGTGACCATGGGGATCATAGAATGGTAAGTGTGAAAATGGTTATACATCACTTTTTCAGTGCCTTTGTAACTTCGGATGGTCACTAAATGAACTGTTGAAAATCGAGGACTACCTGTACTTTTAAAACCATAATCAGCTACAAATAATGATTTATAATAAGTATAAGTGTATACATAGTTGTGAATACATGAAATGGGTACATATAAGAAAAATAAAAGAATAAGAGAAACAATAGGACAGGGACGGTAGGCACGTTGGTGCGCTTATGCACGCCCCTACAGACCTCTTAGGAAAGGGGTGAGGTCAATAGTAGATAGTCTAAGGTTAAAGTTTTTGGGGTTTGGGGAAGAAACTACAGAGTCGGGTAGAGTATTCCAGACATTGACCACTCTATTGCTGAAGTCGTATTTCCTGCAATCAAGTTTGGTGCGGTTTACTTTGAGTTTGTATCTATTGTGTGCTCTTGTGTTGTTATGGTTGAAGCTGAAGTATTCATTGACAGGTAGGACATTGCAATGTATGATTTTATATACCATGTTTAAGTCAGACCGAAGACAGGCGTAATTCAAGGTTTTCTAGTTCTAGAATTTCAAGTCTGGGGCATAAGGTATTCTACAACGAGTAGAAGAGTGGAGAACTCTTCTTGTGAAATATTTCTGGACTTTCTCAATTGTGTTAATATCAGATACGTAATGAGGGTTCCAGACTGATGAACTGTATTCGAAAGTATTGAGTCTAGCACAGGGTCCCACACATTCGGTCCATGATCGGACCGGCAGGTCATGAACAAGCCTTACCAGGTCGCTGGTTGCTGCCGCCATCTCTTTTTGGTAAAAAAGCGCTTCTGGTGAGCTTTTCCGGTAGAAAGCTCACCGGAAGCGCTGTTCGTCATAAAAGATGAGCGGCGCTTGCGCTCGTGAGCTTTTCCGGCAGAAAGCCATTTCTACCCGAAAAAGCTCACCAGAAGCGCTGGCGCCGCCATTTTTTTATGCGAACAGCGCCCGATGACGCCACCGAAGCGCCTTTTCGTCATAAAAGATGGCGGCGCCCAGTTGACGCCGGACTACCGCGCGCGCCCAGCTGATGTCGGAACCGGGCAAGGCCGAAAAGGTTGGGGATCCCTGGTCTAGCAAATGTTTTTGTATGCTCTGGTTAGTAGTGTGATATTACCAGAGAAAAAGCTACGTAGGATTAGGTTAACAACTCTTAATGCCTTTTTGGCTATGTAGTTGCAGTGGGCTCTAGCACTTAGATCATTAGAGGTGAGTATTCCAAGGTCCTTTACAGAGCTTGGGTCATCAACAAGATCTTGGCTATTCAGCTTGTATTTTATTTTCTGATTTTTTTTGCCAATATGTAGGACAGAGCATTTATTTGTTGAGATTTGAAGTTGCCATTTGTTTGACCATTCAGATACATAGTCAAGATCTTTTTGTAGGGTAGCAGTATTGTCTGTGGTATTGAACAGCTTTACATCATCAGCGAAGAGAATGCAATTGCTCTTAATATGATCACAGAGGTCGTTTATGTAGAGTATGAAGAGAGTTGGTCCTAGAACACTGCCCTGGGGACACCACTATTGACAGATACTGGATTTGATAGGACGCTCCCGATTTTGACCATTTGTTGTCTGTTTGACAGGAATGCTTCTATCCAGTTATTCAGTTGTCCAGAGATACCATAGGATTTTATTTTTAGGAGTAGTTTGTCGTGTACCACTGAATCAAAGGCTTTACAGAAGTCTATGTAGATTGCATCTATTGCTTTGCCTTGGTCGAGTTGTGTCGTCCATATGTTTTTGCAGTGTAAGAGTTGCAGATTACAGGATAGTTTTTTTCTGAAACCAAATTGTTTATTGGAGAGTAGGTTGTTTGTCTCTAAGTGGAGGATGATGGATTGGTTAATAATTCCATGACTTTACAGGTGACGCAGCATAAGGAGATTTTTCTGTAATTTTCAACTAGGCTTGGGTTTCCCTTTTTGAAGATGGGGATGACTGTGGCTTGTGACCATAGGTTAGGCAAGGAGCTGGTCCTGAAAGATTTTTCAAAGATTATGCTTAGAGGTTTGGCTATGGCAGTGGATAGCTTTCTAAGAAGTAGGCACATATTCCATCCGGTCCAATAGATAGAGATGGTTTTAGATTGCGTAGTGATTTTTTAACATTGTCTTCTGTGAAATCGATATGTATTAGATCATTGTTGTTATCTGTGGTACGGCTAGGAAATACTGGGCATGATCCATTGCTGTTTACAAATACTGAGCCGAAGAATGTGTTAAAGATGTTGGCTTTAATGGTGTCATCATTGCAGTCTTTACCATCAGGTCCTATCAAGGGAGGGATGGACCTTGAGTCTTTTAGTTTGTTGTTTACAAAATTGTAAAAGCACGGGTGGAATTGGTGCTTAGAAGGTTTTCCTCTTGTTTAATGTGATAATTGGTGCATTCGGTCTTTATCTGGTGGCATAAATTTTTGTATCGGTTTTTGAAATTGGCAACGTGACCAGATTTGTTTTTCCGCCAGAGTGATCTCTTTTTGGATTGAAGTTTCCTTATTGATATGGGTAATCTGCTTTTTTGTTTTGTTTTGTGAGTTGTATTACCAAGCTACAAATTTGATGTGGGTTAAGGAATGGATAACATTAAGAAACACTAGATTGTTGACATTAGAAGGACATGATCTGTTGTTGGGGTGGCATGCTTTTCTATGGTATAAAGCAGGGTCCCCAACCACCGGTCCGCGGAACAAGTCCTACCGGGCCGCTGGTTTGCTGGCACTGCCATCTTTTTTGGATGAAAAAGTGCTTCCGGTGAGCTTTTCTGGGTAGAAAGCTCACCGGAAGCACTTTTTCATCAAAAAAAGATGGCGGCGTCCAGCTGATGCCGGTACCGGGCCGCGGCATAAAAAAGGTTGGGGATCACTGGTATAAAGGAACTAAATCACAGGGGCATTTTAGAAGACATTATATATGGGAGTCTCTGTGGTTAAATTGGGAGAAGACTAAAAGACAATGCTATTTGAAAATTCCAGTCTGGCTATCGACTATTGAAGCATTTTCTTATCCTATAATATATAAAAAGGAACAAACAGTTAGATATGGTGAAATATTGAATGAAAAGGGTGAACTTAAATCTATACAAAAATTAGAGGAACAAGGTATAAAGATGAATTGGTTTTCATATGCGCAAATACATTCAAGGTATGATAAAGACTCTAAAACAGAAGGTTTCTATGATAAACTAGCTGATTTAGATAAGATTTTGACAGGTACTGATGAAAAGGTGATTAAAAAATTGTATGGATATTTATTAGAAATTAAACTAGAAGAAGAAAAAGTTAAAGAAACAATGATTGCTTGGGGGAAGAATTTTGGATATGAGATTGATCTGGAGAAATGGCAAAAATTGTGGTTTCAAAATTATAAAATGACAATGTCAACAGCATATAAAGAAAATTTGTATAAGATGTTTTACAGGTGGCATTTTCCCCTGAAAAGAATAGCAAGAATGTTCAAGAACAAATCGGAAAAATGTTGGAAATGTCATCAGACACCTGGCTCATATTACCATATGTGGTGGACTTGTGCGGATGCTAAAAAATATTGGACTAAAATCCACACATGGCTAGAAAAAATGACAAAAAAGCATATAGATTTGAAACCAGAGATATTTTTATTGGGAATTTTACCTGAAATATATAGTAAAGAATTGAAATACCTGATTGTAAATGTACTAACAGTGGCTAGGATTGTATTTGCTAAAAATTGGAAAAATGAGAAAATACCATCACAGGAGGAAATTATTAAGAAAATATTGGAATGTGCTGAAATGAGTAGATTGACATTTGAAATCAGAGAACAAAATGATAAACAATTTTATAAAATCTGGGATCTATTCTGTCAATGGTTAGAAAATAAAACATGGTAATAAAATATGTAGATTCTTAGAAAATAATAAATATATAAAGATGTATTCTTTTCTTATTACATCTACAAAATGATTGTAGGATAGATTTGAGATGATAATATGAACTGTCACAAAACAATTTAAGTAAAATATGATTATTTCGTAAAACATGAATGAATAAAAGTATAGTCAAATGATTAACAATTATATTAATGTATTTAATACTTGATTGAAAATATGAGAATATATACAATGTAATTGTAATTGAAGACTACGAAATGGAAGCACAAAACAATTTGTAAACCAACTGGCACACTGTATGTATATATATGGAAGATGGCTTGATGTTTTTATGTTTTGTTTGTCTATGTTCGTCTTAAAAACCAATTTAAAAAAAAAACAATATTCCTGATTTCCTAATAAGTCAGGAAAGAAACAATACAAACCTACATGTCTTCATTAAGATATTATGAATAGCCATACAGAAAGTCCTCAACTTATGACCTGTGCTGTCCCAGCCAGTCTATGGGAATTGGATAGTTACTTAGGAATTATGAGCTGTCCCCTTAAGGGAATGCATCATGGTAAATGTAGTTAAAGGTATCCTGGGAAATGTAGTTCATGTCACATGGCCACATCTGTAATCCCGATTGGTCACTAATTTGACCCTCGATGGGTTGGGGGAGTTTCCCTCACTTTTGCCCCAACTCCCTATCTCATGGGAACTGCTTTCTATTGCTACAAGATGGGTTAGGAGATAACTATCTTTTACTTTTCTGTATCCTGTACAGAGGTGGATTTATAAGCTGTACAGATGCAAATAGATAACAAGACATCCATAACAAAGTACATTTATTGGTTCATCAGGTATCCTCATAACTCACTTTTGTGATGAAGTTCTTCTTTAATGACCAACCCTTTGTATATCTACCTTGTAGTAAAAGATGGTTATCTCCTAACCCATCTCGTAGCTATAGAAAGCAGCTCCCATGAGTTAGGGAGTTCAGGCAAAAGTGAGGAAAACTTCCCCCAATCCCTCAAGGGTCAATTTAGTGACCAATCAGGATTACAGATGTGGTCACGTGATACATTTCCCAGGATACCTTTAACTACATTTACCATGATGCATTCCCTTAAGGGGACAGCTCATAATTCCTAAGTAACTATCCAATTCCCATAGACTGGCTGGGACAGCACATGGCCACAATTGACCCCCAAATTTCTGCTGTTGTGTGAGACATTTGTTAAATGAGCTTTGCTCCATTTTACAAGCTTTCTTGCCACAGTTGTTAAATGAATCACTTTGGTTGTTAAAGTTAGTAACACGGTTGTTAAGTGGATCTAGCTTCCCCATTGACTTTGCTTGTCATAAGGTCACAAAAGGGGATCACATGACCCCGGGACATTGCAACCATCATAAATATGAGTCAGTTGCCAAGTGTCTGAATTTTGATCATGTGACCATGGGGATCATAGAATGGTAAGTGTGAAAAATGGTTATACATCACTTTTTTCAGTGCCTTTGTAACTTCGGATGGTCACTAAATGAACTGTTGAAAATTGAAGACTACCTGTACTTTTAAAACCATAATCAGCTACAAATAATGATTTCATCATGGGCTTTACTACGCTAAGAAGCCATACGTTCTTCCCAGACCCTACTCTCACATGATAGTAGTCAGCAAGAACTAGACAAAGGCTTAGCAGAATGTTGTTTGCAAATTTGGCCAGCATGTTAAACTAACATCTTTGCTAAAATGATCCAGATATGTCTAAAACCCATTCTCAGATTGTCTCTGGTTCAAGCTATAATTAACTTCTATCATTAAAAATAAAATCCTTACTGAAAAGACCAGTAACAAAACAAGCAGCACAGATATGCACAGTCTCTCTGGAATTTATAGGCCATGCACAGAAATTCTATATCAACTGACCAAAAGCCGGAAATTTATGGCACAATGCCAGCGTGTCAAGAATTGGAGACAGAGCCATTGTTTTGCAAAGCTTATGGATCACAATGTTTTCCCATGGGTGAGAATACTTGCTGCGCCTCACTTTGTTGCAAACATGCTGTCATGTTATCATTTCACCATAATAGCTTGCTTTTAAATGTAACAGAACAATGATGTGTTTGTGGCCAAGATGTTTGCTCCCAAAAATCCCCTCAAAAGAACTGCTCAAGGTTGGCTTTATTTGGGTGCACTGTAATCCTCTTATTAATTTGTTCATTTTATTTCCACTGTGTTTGGAAAGGGTCTGCCATAGTTCACAGGACATGATTTTTTGGCAGCTTCCTATGGGTCATCATGTGAAGATGAACCAGAGGTGGTATTCAGCAGGTTCTGACCAGTTCTGGAGAATCGGTAGTGGAAATTTGGAGTAGTTCGGAGACAGTATCCTTCCCCTGCCACGCCCACCAAGCCACGCCCACAGAACCGGTAGTAAAAAAAAAATTTGAATCCCACCACTGAGATGAACCCTGATTATCTCATAGGGTTACTTGAGTGTTCTCAGAATGACTTTAGCCTTTGGGAACAGAGATTTAAATCCCTATCCTTCCAGGGGTTTTTGAAAATGTTTTACAGCTTATCTTATCTTCATTCTGATTTCATTATGCTTAGAATCCTAAAGACGTTGCTGAAATATAACTGCAGTTCATGGTAGCTGGGCTCCTTCAAAATGAGGTTGAACAATATCTGGACACCACAGGTTCCTCACCTCAGATTTATCTCCTAGAGAAAAGGTGGCGTAGACATCTGATGGAACAAATAAAAATGCCAATATAATAGCTCTCCAATTTCCAGCTATCCCAGGGTATAAGTTTAATTTTTTTTTGCCACCATTAAAAACTCAATTGACATCAAGAGGTAGAAACAACAATTGACATGTACTTAGGCCTGCACAAAGTTTTGAAGGCACTTTCTGATTCGCTTAAGCTTTAGTCAAGTTCTCCCACAAAAGCAGATTCATGCCTTAAAACAAATTGAGCCTTGGAAGGCACTTCATCGATTGGATGGCTTCTATGCTGTTTCTGGGGCACGTCTCTACAAGTGTGCCAATCTTGCAAGCTACTGGAATGCTGAATTGGAGGGAGTTAACCAGCTCACTAAAGTATCTGTTTATCAGAGCTATTTTGTGTTGGCAATTGCTCGGAGTTTCATTCGCTTCCTCATTCTCCATCCTTATTCCTCTGGTCAACCATCAGCCCGGGCTTTCAGTTCTCTTGTCCCAATAGAACATTAGACTTCTGGTCCTGCCGTCACAAATGGGAATTCAATATACCTCTCAGTACTCAGTGCCAACTCCCATTGCACATTTGAACACTCTGAACAATTAGGGCGGGTTTAGTTCTCTTGGCAAAGAATGGATGGGCTATGCTAACAGTTCAGTGTTTTTAAAAACAGAATGAGACGAGACTAATACCACTTTCTTCATGCCATCCTCATTCTCTGTGGCACTGCACTGCATTGTACCAGCTTACTGATGCCATGGCCTCTGCTGATTCACTGATGGTTGGCAACAAGTCAGGCTATTGCATAACTGAAAAGGGTAAGTTTTAAAAAAGCTACGTTTTTGTGCCACTGTGCCTGGCTCATCTTGGATCCACAGCATAATTGTGCCAGTTATAAAGTGGTGGGGGGGAGAGGATTTGCCAATCTCTTACTATTCTCCCTCTCTTAAATTCAGTGTTCAGAAGCAGAAAAGCTATCCTATCTCACAAAGTTGGTATTTTTTAGCTTCACAGCAAATCTGGTACTCTGGAAAAGCAAGCAAGTGGAAAGAAAAAAGTTTAAAGAGCTGATTTCTTTCTTTTTTTAAAAAAAACCCTTTCTGTATTGCTTCTGCATAGATTTTCTATAGAACTTTTGCTGGAGAATTGAGACTGCTAAGCTGCCTTTTTCTCATTCCTATCTTAACATTTTGAAATGATATTGCAGTTAACATTTAAAAGATATCTGGAATAAGAACTGGCAGGATTAATGTCTGAAGAGTTTCTCTTTCTTATTATTCTCATCCTCTTTTCCCCAAAAATGAATCCACTCCAAGTGATTTGTGTTTTTCCATTATAACCTATGAACCACTTTATTTAAAAAAGGAATCTCTAAGTATTTCAAACTGAAATATTTTGCCCTGAATTGCAAGCTGGAGTCTTCCTCTCTTTGAATCTTGAGTCCATAACTCAAATCAAATCAGATCTGATTCACAAAGGCTCACCCAGATTCCCTGTGCCATTTTCCTTGTGTGTATTTGAAAGTTCCTCTGCAGATACTAGATAACCAAATCAAGATTATGAGGTAAAAAACAGAAAAGATAAAATGCCCAAGAACCCAAAATGACTCAGAGAGAAGCAACTGAATAGCAAAGCTAAGCCTCCAGTGGCATCCAGTGAAATTGGATCGTGACTGCATTTCTGAAATTGGCTTTACCAGAACGCCCAAATGTAAGATGTGAAAATGGATTAAAACAATAGCAGCCAACAGCTTTCGACAGCCAGAGGAGCTGCCTTTCAAATTATTGATCTTTCAAAACTCTGAGTCTAAAGTCACAGTTAGCATCATCTTTAGGCCAGGAAACCATGAAAGATGAGTACAGCTCAGTAGGGGGAAGCATATTGCAAGATCAACCAGTTGCACTTCCAATCTATACTCTTTAGAAGCACTGCATTCCTGATGGATTATTGTGCTGTTTCATAATAATACAGCTATTTCAGTATCAATCGGGCTGTTAAACATTTCTTCCCTGCTTCCTCTTCTCATCTTTTGAAGATCAAAATTTTTCAAGCCCAAAAGAAAAAGAGGGTAGCCACTAAACTTCCCCAGCCCCACTCCCACCAAAACAACCCAATAGATCAGGGGTGGGCAAACTTTTTTGGCTCGGGGCCGCATTGACTTTTAAAATTTGACAGACGGGTCGGGTCAGCACAAGATTTTTGGGAATCGCCCCCACCCTTTCCCCCCTTTTTCTCCTCCTCTCCCCTCCCCTGAGTCAGGAGTTGCTACTGCGGCGGGCATGGCTCACCTGCTGCCCAGTCCCGTTGCCTCGGGAAGGGAAAGGCAAAAGGAAGAGCCGCGCGGTGCTTTGCAACGGCAGCAGCGGCACCGGAGGCTCAGGCTCAGCGGCCCTGGTTTTGCCTTTTCTTTCCCAATGCAACGCAGGGACTGGAGCCGCTGAGCTGCGCCGGGCGTAGCAACTTCCTGACAGCCCCAGCTGGACACCTGAGCGGAGCCGGGCGGAACTGCCTGTTGCTGCTGCCGGAGCACCATCGTGGGTCGCCTCCTCTGCAAGCCCGCCCGCCCGCCGGGCTTCCTCCGGGCCGCGCGGCTTGGGGCCAGGTGCCTGCAGTTTCCGTGAGTTAAAAGGAAGCCGGAAAGTTGCTGGGAAGTTGCTCAGGTTTCAGGGCTTCCAGAGCTTTGCAAAGGCAAAGTTTGCAGGCGGGAGCGCCTTCCTGCCGAGGAGCGGGAAGGGTTCTGCCCGGCGGGCGGGCGGGCTGCTTGGAGCGGGCTGCCATGCGGCTCGGGCGAGGCATGAGCGCCCGCGAGTTAAAAGTTGCTGGGAAGTTGCTCGGGTGCTAGGAGCAGGCTTTTAAAGTGCCGCCCGAGCAAAGTTTAAGCAGCCCGCCCGCCGCCGGGCGGAACCTTCCCGCTCCTCGGCGGGAAGACGCTCCAGCCTGCAAACTTTGCCTTTGCAAAGCCCTGAAGCCCCGGAAACCTGAGCAACTTCCCAGCAACTTTCGGCTTCGCGTTTTAACTCGCGGGCACTCGTGCCTGGCGGAGGGGAAGCCCGGAGCCTCCTCCAAGCAGCCTGCCCACCCACCCGCCGGGCTTCCTTCCGCCGTGCGCTCGGGCCAGGCGCGAGCGCCCGCGAGTTAAAAGGAAGCCGAAAGTTGCTGGGAAGTTGCTCGGTGCTGGGAGCAGGCTTTTAAAGTGCCGCCTGAGCAAAGTTTAAGCAGCCTGCCCGCCCACCGGGCGGAACCTTCCCACTCCTCGGCGGGAAGATGCTCCAGCCTGCAACTTTGCCTTTGCAAAGCCCTGGAAGCCCCGGAAAACCGAGCAACTTCCCAGCAACTCGGCTTTGTTTTAACTCGTGGGCGCTTGCGCTCGCTCCGAGCTGCACAGCAGCCCGCTCCAAGCAGCCCACCCCGCCCGCCGGGCGTGAACCCTTCCCGCTCCTCGGCGGGAAGATGCTCCAGCCTGCAAACTTTGCCTTTGCAAAGCCCTGGAAGCCCCGGAAACCCGAGCAACTTCCCAGCAACTTTCGGCTTCGTTTTAACTCGCGGGCGCTCGCACCTTGCCCCCGAGCCGCACGGCAGCCCGCTCCAAGCAGCCCGCCCCACCCGCCGGGCGGAACCCTTCCCGCTCCTCGGCAGGAAGATGCTCCATCCTGCAAACTTTGCCTTTACAAAGCCCTGAAGCCTCGGAAAACCGAGCAACTTCCAGCAACTTTCAGCTTCATTTTAACTCACGGGTGCTCTGCCTCGCCCGAGCCGCATGGCGGAGGGGAAGCCCGAGCACCGCCGGGTTGCCTCCTCCAGGCAGCCCGCCTGCCTGCCCACCCGCCTGGCTTCCCCTTCGCCACGTGGCTCGGGGCCAGGCGCGAGCGCCCGCGAGTTAAAATGAAGCAGAAAGTTGCTGGGAAGTTGCTCGGGTGCTGGGAGCAGGCTTTTAAAGTGCCGCCCGAGCAGGACCGCCGAGCCGGGAAACGGGCACCAAGGCAGGGCAAGGCTCCACCAGTAGCAGCCTAGCTTTAGTTGGCTCCAAGCAGCCCGCCCTGCCCGCCGGGTGGAACCCTTCCTGCTCCTTGGCGGGAAGACGCTCCCGCCTGCAAGCTTTGCCTTTGCAAAGTTTAAGCCTGGAAGCCCGGAAAAAAGGGGGATCGGCGGGGACTCACCTTCGCAGAGGTCGCACTCGAAGGTGATTTCGAACTCCCAGCTGAGGCCTTTGTAAATTTCTTTTCTTTCCTACCCCTAGATCGCTCCACACTGTTTTGCAGCTTTGGGGGCCACGCGGCACGAGCATCCCACGCCCAGCGTTTTTTTTCAGGGCGCGCTGAGACCACGGGCCGGATGGCCCGCGTTCCCACCCTCAATAGATAATGTCTCTCCTCTCCACTCCAGGAATTACTATATCTAAAATACAGTATGTTGGGCTGTGAGGCAATAAATGATTTCCTATCTTTTCCTCATTGTTTTAAAATTTGAACCTACAATTCTCTTCATGAAGATATTTTCGATCAAGATTTATTTACTATTATTTACCACTTCAGTCTTTAGATTACCCTACTTCATAATGATTTACAGCTTATAGATGAAAATAAAAAGAAAACTAATTGTTGAGGGTGGGAGAGGAGGAGGAGAAGGAGAAGGAGAAGGAGAAAGAGAAAGAGAAAGAGAAAGAGAAAGAGAAGGAAGGAAGGAAGGAAGGAAGGGAGGGAGGAGGCTCAATCACAATCTAAGTCTAGATCTTGGGAAAACAACTAGGCCTTAAGCAGTCTGTAGAAATTCAAAAGATGGGAGCAGTAGGAATTTCTGGGGAGCCCTTATCAAGAAGGCACACTGCTGGGGCCCTACAAGCTGACTCTGCTTAATTAACAGGACCCAGAACATGGCCCTTTAGCTGATTTCATGTACAAACCGAAACATGCAGAGACAGGTGTTTCTTCAAGTAAGCAAGGCTTAGGCCATGAAGGGCTTTAGATGGCAATCAGCACCTTACTACACCTGGAAGACAACTGGCAACCAGTGCAGTTTACAAAGCAGCTGGGACATGTGCACATACCATGACATTCCCATCACATCCCATGCTGTCACATTCTAGACCAGCTGCACCCTGTGCCTAACTTGCCACAGGACATGTCCTCTAACTTTTGAGAAGGAATTCAAGGGTTTGGGTACCAGAGCAAGTGAGCCAGGTTTCATGCTTCGACAGCTTAAATTCACAAATCAAGAAAACTTGGGACAGGGTTTCTTCTGCCATTCTTAATGCATATGAGAAAGCCTAATTTGGGAGGCAGGGAATGGAAAATAGGCAAGGGATTTTGTTGCTATTTGTCAGCAGCTTGTGTTTTTCAGCCCCCACGATGGCATCATTGCCTGCCTATTCTTAATCCTGGAAAGAGGTTGTAAGCCTAGCCATGATTAATTTTAGCCTGGGTTTACCTGACACACTGAACTAAACTATACACCAAACAACCACAAGGAACCCCAGTTCTAATACCTAAACCATCCTGAGTCCAAGAACTAAATTCCACAGAGATTGGCCAAGCAAGGTTTCTGCAAACTCCTGATTTATCCTCATCAGATCTGCTGCCAATTTTTTTTCAACAACAGAGGACACTCTTTCCCGCGTTCCTGGACTATGAATAAGAAAAAGAAGTTCTTCCCCTTTTATGTAGATTACCAGGACACAACATACAGTACTGGCATTTGAATAGGGTACAGTACCCGGTACACAATGGTACAAACAGAACTGTATTCTAAAACTATTGACTGAACAGACCAGTAAACTCTTCTCCAGCTCTCCTCCCCAACCTTCCAAAATGACCTCACTTTAACATCTCCACCCATGCTTACTATAGCTAGTTGCTTGCTACTGCCTTCATGGATCAGGTTGAAGGCACTTTTCTCATCTCTCGCGCGCTCTAGCATCTTTTTTCTCTTGAGTAAGGTCTCCCAACAGTTTCTCAGCTTCTCCTTACAGGCAAATCTTTCAGTTCTTCCCACAACCTTGACTCAGCTGCCGGTAGTTTATTTATTTTCTAAATTTTATATTGCTGCCTACTCACCCATGGTGACTTAAAGTGGCTCGCACGAATATAAAAACATCATATAAAAATAATAAAATAATATAAATAATAAAATGATACCCCACCCACCCACTGCTATCCCGGCAACAGCATATATTCATACAAGCCATTTTATGGGCTCCATCCTGCTCTGGGTTCCCCAAGCCCGCTGGCAGAACCAGGTCTTCAGTGCCTTCCAGAAGGTTGTGTTAGACTGTGGGCTAATCTAATCTCTGGGAGAATGATGTTCCAGAGAGAGGGAGCCACCATGGAGAAAGCCCTCAAGTGTACCTCCCTAGGGGATGGGACCTGCAACATTCCTTGCCTTCCTGCTTTAGTGGGTCAGGTAGATATGACCAGCAAGAGACGGTCCCTCAGATAACCTAAGACCCAAGCCATGAAGGGCTTGAAAGGTGACAGCCAGCTCATCTTTCCCATTCATTTCACCTGCCACACCCAACACTAGGGTATTACAGTATATTTATTTATTTATTTATTTATTTATTTATTTATTTATTTATTTATTTATTTATTTATTTATTTATTTATTTGATTTGCCAATTGTTTACAAGATAATAAGTATAAGTGTATACATAGTTGTGAATACATGAAATGGGTACATATAAGAAAAATAAAAGAAGAATAAGAGAAACAATAGGACAGGGACGGTAGGCACGTTGGTGCGCTTTATGCACGCCCCTACAGACCTCTTAGGAAAGGGGTGAGGTCAATAGTAGACAGTCTAAGGTTAAAGTTTTTGGGGTTTGGGGAAGAAACTACAGAGTCGGGTAGAGTATTCCAGACATTGACCACTCTATTGCTGAAGTCGTATTTCCTGCAATCAAGTTTGGTGCGGTTAACTTTGAGTTTGTATCTATTGTGTGCTCTTGTGTTGTTATGGTTGAAGCTGAAGTATTCATTGACAGGTAGGACATTGCAATGTATGATTTTATATACCATGCTTAAATCAGACCGAAGCGGCGTAATTCAAGGTTTTCTAGTTCTAGAATTTAAAGTCTGGTGGCATAAGGTATTCTACAACGAGTAGAGGAGTGGAGAACTCTTCTTGTGAAATATTTCTGGACTTTCTCAATTGTGCTAATATCAGATACGTAATGTGGGTTCCAGACTGATGAACTGTATTCGAGTATTGGTCTAGCAAATGTTTTGTATGCTCTGGTTAGTAGTGTGATATTACCAGAGAAAAAGCTACGTAGGATTAGGTTAACAACTCTTAATGCCTTTTTGGCTATGTAGTTGCAGTGGGCTCTAGCACTTAGATCATTAGAGGTGAGTATTCCAAGGTCCTTTACAGAGCTTGGGTCATCAACAAGATCTTGACTATTCAGCTTGTATTTTATTTTCTGATTTTTTTTGCCAATATGTAAGACAGAGCATTTATTTGTTGAGATTTGAAGTTGCCATTTGTTTGACCATTCTGATACATAGTCAAGATCTTTTGTAGGGTAGCGTATTGTCTGTGGTATTGAACAGCTTTACATCATCAGCGAAAAGAACGCAATTGCTCTTAATATGATCACAGAGGTCATTTATGTAGAGTATGAAGAGAGTTGGTCCTAGAACACTGCCTTGGGGGACACCACTATTGACAGGTACAGAATTTGATAGGACGCTCCCAATTTTGACCATTTGTTGTCTGTTTGCCAGGAATGCTCCTATCCAGTTATTCAGTTGTCCAGAGATACCATAGGATTTTATTTTTAGGAGTAGTTTGTCGTGTACCACTGAATCAAAGGCTTTACAGAAGTCTATGTAGATTGCGTCTATTGCTTTGCCCTGGTCGAGTTGTGTCGTCCATATGTTTTTGCAGTGTAAGAGTTGCAGATTACAGGATAGTTTTTTCTGAAACCAAATTGTTTATTGGAGAGTAGGTTGTTTGTCTCTAAGTGGAGGATGATGGATTGGTTAATAATTGATTCCATGACTTTACAGGTGACGCAGCATAAGGAGATTGGTCTGTAATTTTCAACTAGGCTTGGGTCTCCCTTTTTGAAGATGGGGATGACTGTGGCTTGTGACCATAGGTTAGGCAAGGAGCTGGTCCTGAAAGATTTTTCAAAGATTATGCTTAGAGGTTTGGCTATGGCAGTGGATAGTTTTTTTAAGAAGTAGGCACATATTCCATCAGGTCCAATAGATAGAGATGGTTTTAGATTGCGTAGTGCTTATACGTTTAAGTTAATCTTCCATCCCTTGAAAGTAATTTCCCTCCCTCCAAACTATCATTCCCTCATTGTCTGATCTTTAGGACTTGGGATAGTTGACTATAACATGGCATCAGCACATCTTGTCGGAAAATCCTTCCTCTAATCTTTATTCCTGTTTACTTACTCATCCACCCACAATTGCATTCTACAGTTTTAATAAATATTATGCTTTAAATCCTTCCTGCTTTGCATCCAACTTTCCAATGTATTAACTGAGTTGAACACGTTTTAGTCTCTCACCCTGTATGAATCCAACCCACGAAGTTAGCTTGGTAACAGAAATGTTGAAGATTTTAAGGCCATTCTCTTAAGATCCAAAATTTAGGGTTAGGGTTAGGGCTACGGCATACATGTGTTAGCAGAACCAATCCTCTTAAAGAGTGGGTTTTGATGAAGGTGCCTAAGATCCCAAAGGAAAACTATTGAGGAAGTTACACAATATAATAGAAAGATTGTGATTGTGAAAAGGAAAAGAAAGAAAGACTCATTTTTTTTCCCGTAAGAAGCAGTCAAAGGGGTAAGTAAGAGTAGTGGTCTTCCAATTGGGGGAAAGCAGAGCACACAGAAAGAGAAGAACAAGCTTGTTTGCTATCTGGACTCTGAATGACCCTAGTGGTCAGCAGGATAAAAGGATATTTGTAGGATATTTGTCAGTTCCATAATTGCATTCTGAATAAGCTTATAGTTCGGTGGAATAGAACAGAATAGAATAGAATGGAATGGAATGGAATGGAATAGAATAGAATAGAATAGAATAGAATAGAATAGAATAGAATAGAATAGAATAGAATAGAATAGAATAGAATAGAATAGAATAGAATAGAATAGAATAGAATTTTTTATTGGCCAAGTGTGATCAGACACACAAAGAATTTGTCTCCGGTTCATAAACTCACAGTGTACATTTAAACAGCAAGTAATAGGTCATAGGTCATAAATCCTAAAAGTTATCCAGGGAACCCATTACTTTCTTAATTATGGGTAAACAAATCTTAAAAACAATGTCTCAAGGGTTTTAAGGTCATCTTATTACATGGCATCACTCAGAACAAAATTCAACTGGCCTATCTTGCCCTACTTGGTTGACCTGCCTTATATTAGTACAGTCAAACTTGGTAAGAATGGAAATAATCATATACTTTACATTATTCCTTCAACAGAAGATGGTACAATAATTAGGGCTGGGTTATGATCCACAAATAATCAAGTGCAGTAGTCCTCAATTTACAACCTGTCACTTAATAGCTGTTCGAAGATACAGGGAAAAAAGGTTACTTATAACCCATCTTCAAAGTTACAACTGCCGCATCACCTCTGTGGTCATGTGATCATGTTTCAGGCATTTGGTAACCAGCTCCTTTTTATGGTGACTTATGACTGCAATGATTCATGACCATAATTCTGCATTCAATTATGGTCATAAATCAAGGATGACCAGGGATTAATTTACATTCGAACAATGCTTGCTTTAAGAGATCCACCTTTCAAAGTATATTTATTTTATTTGTTTGTTTGTCAAACATGTACAAGATAACAAGTATAAGTGTAAACAAGAACGAGGGAAGTAAATTCAGATAAATGGGGACAGTAAGACAGGGATGGTAGGCACGCTGGTGCGCTTATGCATACCCCCTGAAGAACACCAGAGAAATGCAGCACCATAGAGCTGGCACATTAACTTCCCTGCCCTCCTAAAAGGAACTTTTGATAAAGCTTTTAAACAATTCTGTGTCCTTTGTGAACTCGTGAAGCCCCCTCCTGTAATCCAAAAAGCCTCTTTTTTTTTTAATCCTCTCAGGGGCCAGGCAGGTGTCTTCCCAAAGGCAGTGACAAGCTCCCTTTCTGATCTTTGGGCGTTGAGGCCCTTCTGCAGTTCTTGACAGCTTCTCTTCTGTTGGGATGCCAAGAGTGACTTACTTATGGCCACATTAAGGCTGTAAACTGTTGGAAAGGAGCCATCGAGTTGCTCGCAGATGACAAATGTGGTTTTCTTCAGAGCAAAACAAGGAAGGAAAATGATCGATCGTGTATTCTCTCAGGGTGTTATACATAGTTGAAGTCATGCCTCTCTGCTCATTTTGCCATGATCAATTTTTCTGCTTTAAACAAAAAACAAAAAAAAAACACTATGCTGCTGGCTGAGAACTGGTCTTGCTGGCTCCATTAATTTAGATGCTCCAAACAAATAGAAGAGCAAACATATACTCATCATCATCATCATCAATACCACCATTTCTGCAACAACATTAAGCTTTTGCAAGGAGAAGAAGGAAGGTGTTTGGGACCATTTGAACTCAACAAAGCTCAGCAGGTAATTGGTACTGATGTAATTTATTTGGATGAGGGAAGGCAATAAAAGGGTGTTCTATCTCCCCTCTGGTCCACCATACAGTAATTTGGTGCACAATTCTGGGGTTCCAGCCAGAGGTGGTATTCAGCAGGTTCTGACCAGTTCTGGAGAACCAGTAGCAGAAATTTTGAGTAGTTTGGAGAACCGGCAAATACCACCTCTGACTGACCCCGCCCACATCTATTCTCTGCCTCCTGAGTCCCAGTTGATCGGCTGAGTCTTCTTTTGTTGCCCTACACAGGAGAACAGAGCTGGGAAGCAGGTTAGTGGGGTGGAGTAGGAATGGAGATTTTACAGTATCCTTCCCCTGCCTCGCCCACCAAACCACGCCCACAGAACCGGTAGTAAATCGTTAGGTGGAAGTTGGCTTTGTGTATCTAATCTGTTGTCTTAAAGCTATTCAGCTCCATAAATACCACCAATATTTTTGATGGATATGTTTTGGAGGGATGACATTTGGAAACTGGCCTCTGACACACTCCTGCCCCGACCAGACTATTATGGTGACTTCACTGGTAGGCACAGCGCTTGATAACATTGCAATGAAGACCACATGGTGGGCTAAAAATCTTCAGTGGTATTGAATCTGCTGGTTTCCCAATACTTCCTTCCAGATTAGAGTACCCAGTAGAAATGGTAATGTGGAAAAACTTCTCCAGAAGAAATTCTGCAAAGAACCCTATATATGTTTACTAACCTGTGAATATATGTAGAGATATTTTGGAAAGTAGGGCTTTTTTAAAGATCTCCATGAATCAACTTAAGCTTCATGGCACCATGGCCTAAGGACCTGTTCTTATTATAGTATTCAAATGTTTACACGCATCTGCATGACATAGACTTGGAAGTCAATCCTACCAACTGTCAGGCTCTTAAACTCAAGTCTGAAATCTCTCTGTCACTTGCTGATATATTCTCATGGGCATTACAACTTTACAAACTACTCAGAAGGAACCAGAGGTGGTATTCAGCAAGTTCTGACCAGTTCTGGAGAACCGGTAGCGGAAATTTTGAGTAGAGAACCAGGAAATACCGCCTCTGACTGGAGATTTTACAATATCCTTCCCCTGCCATGCCCACCAAGCCATGCCCACAGAACCAGTAGTAAAACAAATTGAATCCCACCACTGGAAGGAACAGTACAGAATATAAACAAATGATAATCAAGCTGGAGGAAAAATACACCCTATTTAGATGTTGGAGAATGAACAAATTTTAGATATTCCCTGTGAGAGACATCAAGTGTTGAAATATCCACATGGTTGTCATGGCTTCATCAGAGCCCGGTGAGAAGGAGGAGGAGGTGGAATTGGAGTTGGAACTGGGATCGTCCATAGGGAAGGTGTTATGTATTGAATATATGTAGTTGTGTTAAGCCCTGCTAAAATGAAACTAATTTTTAGATGACCCTAACTGTTAACTCCAACAGTTTTGGAGGGAAACTTAGAACATTCATATTTGGGTGGGCTGGTTCAAATATTATGATTGGTTAAGGCCCTGTGGGCCTAGGTAAAAATTGCACGTATTTGCCTGCTGTTCCTCAGTTCCAGTTTTGAGCAGGGGTGGGATTCTACCAGTTCGCACCTATTCACTAGAACCGGTTGTTAACATTCTAAGCACTTCGGAGAACCGGTTGTTAGAAGAAATATTGGCCTAATCCTGTAAGGAAGGCACGAAGGAAACATTCTGGTGTTGCTTATAGAAACTGCCTCTCCGTTGACCCTTATTACATTCTTGGCAGGACTAGACTTCCTGTCTCAGGAACTTCTCTGAGTTTTTCCCCCTCCTTTGCTGGTACTTTGCTTGTGTGGAGTGACCATTCAAAATTACAATGGCACTGAAAAAAGTGACTTATGACCATTTTTCACACTTATGACTGTTGCAGCATCCCCACAGTCATGAGAGGCCAGGCGAGGAGATGCGTGCCTCGATGTGAGTGATATTGAGTTGGCCACGCCCAGCCAGTCACATGACCACCAAGCCATGCCTACCAATTAATCCATGCCCACAGAACTGGTTGTTAAAAAATTTGAATCCCACCCCTGGTTTTGAGTCAATAAATGCTGTTGCAGCTATGCTGGTCTGGTTCTTGCCTACTGAAGCCCACTACACAATAGAAGGCACCCCAGAGGCTGAGGATGATGTTATCCCAGGCCCCTCACACATTGGGAGAGATGGTCAACCAGAGAGAAAGCTGCCAGCCTGCATAGACACAGGGGAGGATCGGGTGCTGACTGGCAATGGTGCTGATGGGCAGCCAATCTCATCTCCACTCGATCCAAGGGCAAAGAGAATGGGGCGTCGGCAAGCATAGAGAACAGCTGCAAGGCTACTCAGGAGGAGGTTGGTCCCACAGCTCCTCATAAGGAACACTTGGAGACAAGTAACTTAAGGAGAAGCCGTGGGGAGTTAATCTTTGCCAGGAACAATTGTTTGCTTTGGCTTACACTACCCTGGCTTTGACTCGTGCCTGTTGCTATTTGCCTTGCCTCACTTGGAAGATTGCTCTTCAGCTTTTGTTTTGGACCTAGCCCTTCTCTTGTGGCCTGCGTTTGGTCTTTGCTTCACTGTGCCTTTGCAATTGCTTCTTGTCTAGGACCTTTCCTTGGGCTGAGGACTGCCCTTCTTTTGTGCCTGGACTCTTGTGGATTAGACTTGGAAACCTTGCCCTTGCCCTGTGAGTGTGCTCCTACTATCAGGGCTGTGTTTGGGAAACTTCGGGTGGCTGCCTTCAGGGTAGTGCTGAGGTGGAGCCTTACCAGTTGTTGGAGGGCCATTGGCTGGAAGATTGGCTATGAAAAATAAAGAACTCTCTAGAACAAGGGTCTTCAAACTTGGCAAGTTTAAGACTTGTGAGCTTCAACTCCCAGAATTCCTGAGCTAACATGATTGGAAGAGGAATTCTGGGAGTTGAAGTCCACAAGTCTTAAAGCTGTCAAGTTTGAAGATCTCTGCTCTAGAGTCCTGCCTTGCCTTGACTCCCTGGGTCATAACAGTGGTTTAATCCGATTACTCGTGAACTCCAGGCCACTTCAATTGTGCTGGGTGAGAAGGATAAGCACAGATCCAGCTCACAGTTTTGGGACCCACTTTGGCAGAGCTTATGTAGCAGACTTGTCCCTAAAAACGGGCATTGCTAGGATTGTTGAAGAAATGCAGAATAGGATTCAGTGCTTTATGGAACCTGACTTCAGTTCGACATCAAATTGATAATACGGAAAACAAAATGCACAAGGGTGGTCACCGTCTTTTAATGAAAGTAGCAAAGCTGGGTTGTTGTTTTTTTAGAAAAAGTAGTCTTTGATTTACAACAATTCATTTAGTGACTGTTCAAAGTTGCAACAGCACTTTGAAAAAAGTGACTTATGGCCGTTTTTCACATGACCATTGTAGCAATCCCATGGTCATGTAATCAAAATTCAGGCACTTGGCACCTGGCTCACATTTATGATGGTTGCAGTGTCCTGGGGTCACGTGATCCCCTTTTGCAACCTTCTGACAAGCAAAGTCAATGGGGAAGCCAGATTCATTTAACAGCCATGTCACTAACTTAACAACTGCAGTGATTCACTGTGACAAGAAAACTTGTAAAATAGAGCAAAATTCACTTTACAAATGTCTCCCTTAGCCACATAAATTTTGGGCTCTGTCTTGAATGTAAGTTGAGGACTACCCGTAGTAACTTTAGGAGAATTAAGCATTAAATTTCCAGCATCCACAACTTGGAAAAGTGCAAGTTTTCTATTTCAGGTGGCCTGCCTGGTTTGCTCGGTTAAATGAGTGCCAAAAATAGGTGCCAGAAGACCTCCAAAACTGCATGGCAAATTGCATTTAACAGATGTGCAGTAGCCATAGAAACCACTGACTACACACAGCAAGTAAATTCACATATCACCTACAATTTGATTTACGCTGCTTCTGCTGCAATTGTTGAAAGAATCCTTATAAGGGAGGCTTGTGAAAAATATATTGAGTGCAAATCTTGCAGGATGGATGGAGAAAGCCACTAATGTTGCTAGAAATATTTAAAGGATCTCATAAAGAAATACATGGGTTGTGTCCTTGGCATAGAATTAGAATAATATATTGACTGAAATATGAATCGTATAGAGAAAAATGGCACTCTGCTTTTGATCATACAAAAACATAAACAAAAGATATATGTAGTGGGTTACTAAATTTTGACAGTGGATTTGATTGGGGCAAACGAAATGAGAATCTATCCAACTGCTAACATTACCTTTGAAACACTGGACCTATTTATGTGGATTCCTGAACCTCTATTGATGTGGAAGTTATAATGGAATTTATTTTTTGAACAATGAAAGTCTTAAGCTGAATTTCAGCAGAGCTGAAAGGTGCTAGTTCTTGTACGAAAAGAATGAAGCAATTGCTTAAAGTTCCACATAGTCTAAAAATATCTAAATGTACGTTTGTCAGTATATCTTTAAACAATTTGGAACACATTTTATTGCAAGAAAGACTTATGGCAATCTCCAAGATGGTCTCAGTTCCCATTAAAGGGCTAAATTGCATATCTGAAAGGTGTTCCTAACTCCCCTGGAATTTTACGATGATTACTGAGGATTTATAAAGAATTCTACTTGCACTGTGAAACTCTTGAATGATGTCAATGAAAGAATGAGGCAAGTGCTATCAAAGAAAGATCACTTCAAGCAGATTGCTGTGATTCTTCAGGAAACTTTAGAATTATGTACAGTAGAATGAAAATAAGGAAAGAATACGGCTTAATGGCCTGACCTGGGGAAGTGCTGTATTATTTTCATATAATTGCCTATTAGAACAATTTGTCTAAGGGTATGTTGCATTTGTTTTTGTTTTTTTTAAAACAAGTTTTATTAATTTCAAAAACAAACAAATCATCATCAACCATTACATATTTGAACCTTTTTCCATTATAAATTTTACAAGTCAGATAAACCTTATCTTATACAATACAGTTCTATTTTAAACCATTTCTAAATAAGCATAAAAACATCTCTTGTCCTCTATTTCTTTCTGACTTGATTATCGTCATTCTCTTTCTGTGTTTCTAGAAGGTTTCACCAATACTTCTCAAAAACATAAACAGACACAAACAAACATATAAAAATCTTTTAGTAAAGTAACTTGGCCCCGGTACCTCTCTTTATATGGGCTTTAATTATATTCGTGCTCATCTTGTATCTTCTATATATACTTCTCCACACATTTCACTCTTCATAATTCTATCTTATTCAATCCATCTTAATTTAAATCATTATATTTGTATCTTTTGCCCATCCTTTATTATCCCTCTATCTCATTCCTTATAATGAAAAAAAAAAGAATTTCTCCTGAAATCTCTAATCAGAGTATGATGCCTTTCTATCCTCTCCTAAATATTAGATTAACATTTAAAATAACACCTAATACCCAATCTGATTCTGCTTGGTACATTCTATCTATTAATTTTTACTTTTAATAACAATAAAAACAAAGTAATAAATCGAAAATGTTTAAATACATAGTATCCTCCTAAATACGTAGTTGAATAATAAATCTAAATAATAAATCTTATAGCATTCTCATTGCCTTTCCTTCAATATTTTATTACGTTTTAAAAATCAATCATTATTAAACATTTCAATATTTTAATTTCTTATTAACTCTTAAGCCATTCTAATTTTCTATTTCTAATACAAATATTACAATACCATCTTATGTACCTTGCAAAATCTTTTTTAAGAAAATTTATACTTCACCCTTTATCCCTAAAAAGATTCCTCTTTTCCCATCCAATTTTAAAACTTTGTGGCTTTTCTCCGCCTTTCCCCTTTCTTTCTTCCCCCACCAGATCTTCCTACCCCCTTCTTCTAACCTCTGTCTTGCTGGCATCCCTTCTCTGTTGTATTCCCTTTTTCTCTTGTTTGTTATCATTGTATTTATTTTGCATCATATTTTCTCTTTCTTAAATGTTTTTTTAGATCTTAAGTCCTTCATTTTCCTCGCTTTCTTCCTTCCTTCTTTCTTAGATAAATTTTGGGATTCATTAAAGATGGTGTCTTCGTCTTCTTCTTGTTGTTGTTCCATCTGTCGCATTGTCTGTTCATAGTTAACCAGCGCCATTTCTAAAAATAGAAAAGCTTTTTCCATACCATCTTTACAGGCTGCTTTTGTTTGCTCATATTCATCCCTCAGTTCCTCAAAGGAGAAAGCCATTATAAATCTTTTCTTTTCTTTTTTCCCTCTTTCTTCTCACTCCAACCAAAATATTCCAAAAGAAAAATAAGACAATCCCAAAGTCCACAATCCTCAATCAATCCAAGCCAAGCCAAAATTTCTCTCTTTCTCTTCCAGGGGTAGTATCAGACAAAGGAAAAAGAAAATCCAAATCTGTGTTTTGAAGCCTTATTAAAATTTTATTTCCGTCTCCAAATCCTTAAGGCATCTCCTCCAACAAAATCCAACCAGATAAATATATTTTTTGTCCTCTCCCTTCCAACTTATCCCATAAAGCTAGTTTAACCTGAAAAAAAAACAGGTTTCTCAATATCCGTTTGTTAATTCTGTCGGAAGGAGAGTAAACTTTCCTTTCAGCACCTCAGAATTGCCGCTTACTTTCTCTTGTGGAAAGAATCATCCAAAAAGCCATCACTTCCAGGAATTAAATTAAATATATCTCAGAGTCCTGGATCGACCAAGAAGACTTTCACTTTTAAAAACTTTCTCCTCTTCCTCCTGCGCATACTTGCCCAGCTGCCGGCTTCTTTGTGGCGGCCATTACGGACCGCCGCTACGCCGTCTTGGTAAAAGGGGTTCTGCCGGCCAGGGAGGGGGTCTGCAACACCCCAAACCCTTTTCCGGATCCCCTACCTTCAGCTGCCCCTGCAGGGCAGCCTTGCTCCGCAGCCTTCGGATCAGAGCCCAAAGCGGCTAGCGCGGCAGGATCGCGCAGCTTCGCGAATCCCTACCGCTCAAAAGCCGACAAACCGAAATCCCCGGTATGTGCATTTGTTAATCTATCAATATCAGTATCATATTTTAAATAAGATTTATTTCTTAGAAAGCAATTAGTAGATGAATTTCCTAATTATCATCAGATTCTCATATTGCTAAATATAAATTTACGAACTCAGTTAAGAATAATAAAAATCAACAATATTTGTCATTTTTGTATGCAATTTTCTAGGGTACACATCTTTTCCAAGCAATTTTTAATTGCAGTGTTTTTATGTACCATTTCTAATTTCAGGTTGCTTATAGATCGATGTAGTAGTTAATAGAAAATCAGTGCAGAATTGCAAGTGTTGGAATAGGGAGAAAAGCAAATAATAGCAATAGCACTTAGATTTATATACCACTTTATAGTGCTTTACAGCCCTCTCTAAGGAGTTTTCAGAGTCAGCCTATTGCCCCCAACAATTTGGGTCTTCATTTTACCCACCTCGGAAGGATGGAAGGCTGAGTCAACCTGGAGCCTGGTGAGATTTGAACTGTCAAATTGTAGGCAGCTGGCTGCAGAAGTAGCTTGCAATAATGCACTCTAACCACTGGACCACAGAGGCTCCTCCTCTTTAATGTTGGTTAAAGGAACACATCCTTTGCCAAGTAAGAGAAATGAGACAAATAAGGCTTCCTTGAGAAGGTTGAAGGCAAAGTCAATGATTCCCACTAATGCGCACACAACCTCTTTAAATAAATCAGCATGGAAGAAGAAAAACAAAGCAGTTTAGCTCTGCAAAGTGCCTATGTGATGCAAATTGGTCAGCTTGGAAGACATCCTCAAAGTGACACAGATTCACCAGAACCATGCAATGTTCTAGGTGGCAGTGGGAGCATCAGATGTGGCTTGAGATGACTCTACTTTTCCCAAAGACTAAACATTTCACTTCAAATTTAGGGTTGTCTGGAGGGAGGGTAGGTACAAAAATTTGCAATGGGGAGGAAATGATGTCCAGGGGTTGGCTATGTCATATGTGAAAGTGGGGCAGAATTGTCTGCTTACTCATGGGGGGGGGGGGGCTTTTAAAAACAATGCATAACTTATTTTAGACTTCCTTTTTTTTAAACCCACTTTAGAAAACAGGAAACTATGCCACCAGTCAGCTGTGATCAACTGCGATCATCAGAGGGAACCCTCACCAAAATAATTTCAGTGGTGTGCGTAGCCTTGGGAATTGATTCAGAGAACCAGTATCCTGAAGTCAACAATGTGAAACTTACCACAGGAAGAAGGGCACTTCCCCACTTCACTTCTGGGTGCCTCAGACATACCCATCAACAGAAGGGACTTCATTTCTCTCAGTGTTGGCTTTTGGAACATCATCAGGGCTCTTAAGCCTCAGGAAATATTCTCTGTGGGGAACACCTGCTAAATTAAAAGGGCCAAGCATGCTAGCAAGCACTTCCAAACAGCAGATCAGCTTACTAGTCTTCTTCCAGTAGAGGTGGTGAATTGGGGATTGGAAAGAGCTTCTCACGTTTCCATTTTAGGCAAGCAGGTTCGTATTGGTGGTGTCTATTGAGCTGTGTGCTTTGTAATGTGAGATATCTTTTATTCGAGCCAGATGCAGAGAGGCAAATGTGAAAACCAATTGTGAAAGCCAATCACCGCAACAGGGCAATCTGCAGGCTTAAAATAGGATACTGCTCTGAGCCATGAGCACAACTGCGTGGTACACATATTTCCTTTTCAGCAGTCATCAAACAGAAATTCATAAAGGACTCCGAATGGGCTTCACTCTGGAACAGAAAAACAGGCAATATGCTGCTTATTCTGTCATATTTCATCTTTCAACAGTCAAATTGCCAGACAGGCCCTATCAGTATTTGTAGTTGCATTTGCATACAGTATATAATACTTATCTCACTTTACCTTAAGGACGAAAAAGACTAAGTTACAATAAGTATAACTACGGGGACCATATTTTGTTCTAAAAAATAAAGGCAAACCTGAAAAAAGGCAAAAATGAAAAAAAAAAAATCTTTAATTTTAAGTTTATGTCTGAAGAACAAAGCCAAGAAAAACTTTATTCTAAAGTTTTCGCATATTCTAATAAAAATATTTGAAATCAAACAGTACACATAAATCTATGTTTAAACAGACAATTCAATTTTCATATTTTTCACATGAAGGTGAAAGACGGTGTTTTGAGTGGTAGCTTTTCTAAAGCAAAAGGTAAAAAGTTAAAGGACCAAAATAAAGGATAATTTTTTTTAAAAAAAAAAATCTAAATAACAACTTTCTGAAATAAAGGATTGTCTTTTATTTTAAAAAACTGTCCTTTAGATTTACTTATTTTGGGATGTATGGTCACTGAAGATATAACTTAAACTTGAGAATCAAAGTCTAAAATCTGGCCAGAATATTCCATCATCATCATAATAGCAGCAAATTGCTTGACTGAGTTTTCTCTTAAATACTTTTGGAGAAGAAACATACCACAAATACCACACAAATTCGAGAAAAGCACAACAAGATTAGGAAACAGTTTAAATTCACTATCAAAAGACAGACTAACTTTATTTTTATTTTACAGTACTGCAAACATCAGGCCCTTCTACTGATTCAAAGAGTCAGAGAGATGGCCCCAAAGATCAGGTGGACTTGCTAGAACAGGGGTGTCAAACTCGATTTCATTGAGGGCCGCATCAGGGTTGTGTTTGACCTTGGGGGAGGGTCTGGGGGCATGGCCAGTGTGATTTCACTCATCAGGGGGCACCTGTGGTGGCCCGAGTGCTCTGTCAGTGCAAACGGAGCTGCCAGAGGCACTGCAGGCCGATCCTTTGCTGTTTCCAGGGCAGCCCCACAGGGCAGATTTAAATACCCTGCAGGCCCGATCTGGCCCCTGGGCCTTGAGTTTGACACCCCTGTGCTAGAAGAAAGGAAGAAGTACTGGACTTCTCGCACCAATGACTTTAACAAATCCTCCGCTTGCTTTATTGTAGTTAAATATTGCATAGCTGTGTCAGAAGAATAATTTGGGGTTCCAACTGGTGCCAGGGTTGTGCAAGCACCAATAAAAATGAGATCAAGACAGCTGTGAGGAAAGAAAAAATATTTCTTTCTAAAAGCAAACAGTTTACTTTTAGGGGCAGCTGCAGAGAAATGGGGTACAGTGTCAGACCTTTAGAGGGGGAGCTTAATCTGGGTGTGGAAGTGTCTACGTGCTGATTCTAGGATGACACTTGAGGGGCGTGTGTGTGTGTGTGTGTGTAGGTACATTTATTGTGAACATGCAGTTCTTCTGGGAGACCTAATTTAATTAACTCTGGGTTTGCAGACCTTATCCTTTGATATGTGGATTAGGTCTGAGTAACCTATTTGGGGATTTGAGGAAGTTTGCTAAAGTCAGTTGATTAACTTAATTTCAGCTTGACTGTTCATTATCTAGTGGAGACACTGATTCTCAGACCATTGTGAATTCTGTTAACATTTTAAGAGAAGATGGAAACAGTATAAAGAATAAAATATATTAGAATATAAAATTTCTCACAGCTGGAAGGAAAGTACTACTTGTGGTATCAGTTTTTTTTTTTTTTTGCTTTTGGTGATGTCTATTTCATAACAAGCCGTGCTGAAGTTATTAATGTATTAACACAGAACATGATACTCCAAAAGACTAGCTAAGTAAGAATAAAGAACTTACTCTGTTATTTTCATCTCCCTCTCCTGTGTATTTGCATTGCAAAAAACTCGAAAGCACTGCCAGCATTCTTAAATGCACACACCCTGGTGCAGCAAACACAGTTTGCCAGAGGATAGCATTGTATTCCTGAACTCAGCGAGGGAAACTGTGTGATACATTGCCATGAATCTGATTTAGATGAATTAGCTGAGGAGGAAGCTATTTTCCTGCTGAAGATTTCATCTCTGGCCAGAATGTGGCTGAATTTTAACTGAGAAGAGGCAACCTGGGAGGTATCACTATCTCATCTACAGTTGTATGAAAATGTTTATGCATCTATGGTCAAAGGGTACATTTTAATTATTTTTCTAAGTGAACAGAAGTTGACATACCTCAGCATGGTGCCACTCCATCTTTCTGCAAATCTAAGTATGTATTTACTATTTATGTGCAGTTGTGTACAGATTCAAACTAAGAAAATAGTGATTATATGTCTATAACTCAGGATCACGCTTCCAGTTGACTGAGGGTGGTTGTTGTTTTCTTTTAAATTTGTTAACAAAAGGTGATTTACTAACTAGACTTGTTATTGCCGAGATAATACAATTCCACAGATGAACAAATTCTCTGACACTTTTAACCTCTTGGGTTGTGACGGTTGTTCTATCTACTTTGGGGCATCATGGGTTCCTCTTAGCAGGAATCTAAGGATTTGGAAGTCAAGATAATTCATTCTTAAAAAGAAGGTAAAGGTTATTTAAAAATCTCTAAGTGCTTTCATATAGCAAATTCAGCAATAAGAAACATTTTTTTAAGAATTGAAGTTACATGGAAAGGTTGAGGTTAAGGCAAGATTTGGAGACCAAAAAAAACCTATGCTGGAAAAGTCTGAAAATTAGTCAGATCTGCAAAATGGAACAGAACAGGATTATGAAAAATGACCTGCTTGAAAAATTGGCTGGTACAAGAGTAATTGTCCACAGGTCCTTATTACAGCATTGTTCATCTAACAATGATCTGCATGGGAGATTTTATCAGAAAGAAGCAAACTTTTTATCTTGATCTTATCACAAAAGTCATTGTTTAAGATAATGCATAAGAAAAACTTGATAAGCCTGAAACATTTTGGAAGAAAATG
This sequence comes from Notechis scutatus, assembly GCF_049901735.1. Lineage (NCBI taxonomy): Eukaryota > Metazoa > Chordata > Lepidosauria > Squamata > Elapidae > Notechis > Notechis scutatus. Next base: position 116,854,153 of record NC_142009.1, on the reverse strand, counting down.
TAATGGGTAGAATGTAATGGGAGGGACAGGAAGAATTGCTGCTATGACCACAATGGTCAGATAAAAGCTGCTAGAGTCCAGGCCAGGAAACTAATGTGAGTAAACATCAAGACAAACCTCTCCTTAGTTCACATGAAGATAAAGGGAGATGGGGGGAAAATGCATTCAGATTTGACCAATCTACATGACATGGGTTTCCTAGTCTTGAACATCTGGCAGCCGTCAGCATTCAACTGAGATCATAAACACAAGAAAACACATTGGAGAAAAAAAGAGGCAACACATTTCAAGAACAAGAAAACCATGTCAACCATTAAACGTAGTTGTATAGGAACCGAGGACACAGGAAAAATTGTATATGTGGAAGGAAGAGAGGGTTCAACTCAGTGGTGGGATTCAGCCAGTTCGCACCAGTTTGAGAGAACAGGTTGTTAACTTTCTGAGCAGTTTGGTGAACTGGTAGTTGGAAAAAATCATTAGGGCAGAGAACCAGTTGTTAAATTATTTGAATCCCACCACTGGTTCAACTACTGTATATGAAGCTATTGAAATTCTAATTGTTATGAACTAATAAAAACTATTTAATAAAAACTTGTCAACCTTACGAGAAAAGCAGGCTCGTAATCCTGCACCTTTGATTGGCCCATGGATAGCGAGCTGGGATTGGTCTCACGGAGCAGCCTGATTGGCTATTAGCTGAACATCTCTCATTGGGTATAATTTAAACGTTTGAACACAAATCATTGGTTAACTGGTCAGCAGCCAGCTCTATAAAAGAGCTGCTGCTGCCCAGGGTTTTTGCTCTGTTCTTAATCGTTAATAAAGAGTTGAAGTTCACAAGTTCTCTGCCTCGTCTCCGTTCCTTGCGCCCATGCTCAGAACTTAACACTAATATTTTCCAATCCACACAAAAGCAAAAGATTGGATGGTTTAGCAAGAGAACAAGTCAAAGTATACCTCCAAATCATCCATGAAATGCTTAGAAGAAAGAAAGATCAAATTTATGGAATGGCATTTAAAGTCCCTAGACTTGAATATTATTGGAAATCTGTAAGGAAATCTTCAGTTTATATAAAGACTCATGACATGTTACTGAGCTAGTTCTGCAAAGAAGAACTGGAAAACTTCCAAAAACCAAAATATAAAGACTCCTAGCTGACTATTGAAAACAGTTGAAAGCTTTTATTCCTGTCAAAGGAGGTGTTATAAAATTCGGAATTCTGTTCCTGCAATGTTTTGTTTCTGGTTATCCCTGTTGCTTTCAAACTTAAAATCTCATTCATGGCTTCGATTGTGTTTTATGTCATACATTTTGGGCTATGTTTTTCTTTGGTTCTCTTCATGTGAGCACATGAGTTTTGAAATGTGTTTACAGTCTATTATGTGCTTCTTATGACTTTGAACTGTATTCAGCCTTGGGCATGGTCTGCATTCTTTCTGAGAAACAAGTGAAATGAAAATTCTAATCAATTGAGAGTCTGTCAAATTCTCTCAGTTCAGATTCCAATATAAGTATGGCATGGGCTCAGGGAAACTCATAAAATATAAGAAATTATATGAAGTTTATGATGTCCGAGATTTTTCTCTGGCTTTGATTAAAACTTGATCCAGATGGGAATTCTTGATTTCACGCGCCCTCTCTCCCTGGTGAACATTCTGAATTGCTTACACCACAGCTAGAAGAGTAAACCCAGTTCTAGGTGCTGCATTTTGCAAAAGAGACTGACAAATTAGAACGTGTCCAGAAGACAGTAAGGGACCTGAATGAAAAACCTTAATGGGAATGTTAGAGACACTGAGGATATTTAGCCTGTGAGAGACAAGGCATGATAATTCTTCTGATACTCTTGATAGTCTTCAAATATCTGGAATATCTTCGAATAGCCTCCTTGCACTTAGTCTTCAAACCAGCAAATTTCTGGATGAGGAACTGGGAGGGTCTCCAACCTTGGTGGAGACCCTTTAAGACTTAGGGCAAAATTGTTTGAAGCTCTTCCTGAAGACAAGACCAATTGGCTTGAATAACCGTGAGACAAATTTTGTTTGGATATCAGGAAAAATGACATAACCATAATGGGTTGTCTGTAAGGTTTAACTATTTGAATCTGTTGCATTGACTATTTCAAGTCAGGTTTTTTCATGTATAATTGTAAATAATATACAGGAATTCTATATTTCAACAGTAAAATAATTGCCAGCATTCAAGTACAAACAGTGGTTAGTTAACTGTTGGTGAATCATCTGATAAGTGCTTTGTAGAGGTGGGTTTTTTTAAAAAAAAATTGTCTAAGGAATTTTTCATCCCAGGTCTTTTCAAGCACAGTGCTCCTCTCTCCAAAGTTTTTGGGCCAGCTATTTATATTTTGATTGCTTCTCAGATCTTCCTTTTCGAATTATTGGCTTCAAGTTCGAAGGCTATGATTTTGGGGTTTTACTTGTGTAATCTGCAGAAACACTTTTTGCTATGTTCAGTGGACTTCACATTTTTTAAAATACTTTGGTTTTTCAATGTCTCCTGATGTTTTGTTATCTTGAAGTAAATAATTAAGGCAATAGAGATCTAGTTTTAAATCCATAGCTCAGAGATAATGTGTTGCTCATTACCTCCTCTACTCACAACAATTCTGTATTTAAATCGGGGAAAAAAAGGATAACATTTGTGCCACAGAGCAGGATTTCATACCTCTATCCTATCTTATCTTTACATTTTTACAGCCTTCCATTCAACACTTTTTCTAGTCAGGCACATCTATAATGTGGGGCCAACCATGATTGAATCCACATTTCTTTGAATATGTGTAACAATCCTAATGTGTGCAGAAACAGTTTCAATCAGAGGTGGTATTCAGCAGGTTGTGACCAGTTCTGGAAAACCAGTAGCGGAAATTTTGGGTAGTTCAGAGAACTGGCAAATACCATCTCTGACTGGGCCCGCCCCCATCTATTCTCTGCCTCCCGACTCCCAGCTGATTGGCTGGGTCTTCTTTTGTTGCCCTGCACAGGAGAACAGAGCTGGATAGCAGGTTAGTGAGGTGGGGAGCAAATGGGATTGTGCAGTAATCTTCCCCCAGGAACGGAGTGGGAATTTTACCGTATCCTTCCCCTGCCATGCCCACCAAGCCACGCCACACCCACCAAGACATGCCCACAGAACCAGTAGCAAAAATTTTTGAATCCCACCACTGGTTTCCATCCATAACTGTACCTGGCATTTTGGCCTACTTGCTTTGTAGGGGTCAGTCCTGCTGCCATCTTTAAGTAGTCCCAACAAAAACCTAAAGGAGTGTGGTCATCAGGCAAATCAATTAATAAACAAGTTTTACTCTCAAACTGAAAAAGAAACACTGGGAACAAAAGGAGTAAAGAAAGAAGAATGCTGCAGGAAATATATGTTCTAAATTACTCTTTCTACTTTTCGGCAGTTTCCAAAATACTTTTTTGACTCATTGAGAGAGGTGGGTTGTATGAAACAATAGGGAGCATTTGTTACCCTGTGTTTAGAAGTGTCAGTCTTCGTATTTGAGTAAGGTCATTTAACTGCTGTGACCTTTAGTTGTTTTTTTTAAAAAAAAAACAAAGAAAAGAAAAATGGAGGCAATTAAGGAGAATGAATGAACCTGAGTGGGGGGAAAAAACCATGGCCTTGATTTGGAATGGCAAGTTCTCCAAAGCAAAACAATAAACAGCCATAATCTTAGCAATCTTATACATACATATCCTTGGCAAAAATAGCTCTTATGAATACAGAATGGAACAAGAAAAATATAGGGCAGATAGAAGCTGCCTGAGCTGTGTGTGCAAATCCTGAAAAAGGTTAGTACAGAGTGTCCAATTTTAGGGACGGAAGTGGTATTTTTGTTTCAAATTCACTTTATTGTATTATAAAGTTCTGTGAGTAATGTTCTTATGAAGGCAATATGGGGAGAGTGGGAAGATTTTCTTTTAATGACCCAGATTAAGAATCCTGTAAAATTATTCTAAGAAGCCTCCCGTGGGATCTCCAAATAAGGAAGACTATAATGACCTGCCCAATCCCTTAAAAAAAGTCAGATAAGAGAAAGTTACTTCTAGTCAATCAAAAACTCAATCTGAGGATTAAGGGTTTATGTTTCCAAAACCAGGCTTGTATTTGGGAGAGTTGTTACATCCTTTATGGTTATCAGACTCCTAGATGGCAGCTATCTGAGAAGGAAAGACTATTTGCTTTTTATACAAGGGCCCAGATTGTTGGGGGCAAAATGTTGACTCTGCAAACTGCTTAGAGAGGGCTGTAAAGCACTGTGAAGCGGTATATAAGTCTAAGTGCTGTTGCTCTTTCTGAATATTTCTGATCAGATTTGGCAACCACCTTGGTTTCCAAGCACCTTCCTACCTGCCCAATAAGCCATTCTACAATGATTGGGATAGTGTTTGGAAGTTTTAAGAGATACAAAATGCAACAATTAATATGCTCACAATAGCAGAATCACGTGATGCCAGAGTAAAAAGAATTGCTTTGCCTGCCAGTTGTTTTGCAGGTCTGCACTTATCTCTAAAGCCTTAAGTGGCTGCTGGCCTAATTGTATTTTCCATTATGAACCTGCCTGGCCATTGAAATCTGCAAGAGAGCTTTCTTTCTGACTCATAGATCTCTATGGATCTGGAGCTCTCAAGTCCAAGGTCAACACTCTTAGTTTGGCTCAACATTGCAGCTGGACCAATATTTTACACAAAAAGCCAACATCTATGTGCTAACCTATCCTTCACAGTCCAGTGGTGGGATGCTGCCGGTTCGGCCTAGTTCCGGTAAACCGGTAGCTCCGACGATCAGCTGGCCCCGCCCACCTGCCCCCACCCATCTCCACCCTATCCTGTCCTTTATTTCCTGCTTTGTAGCTCATCTCAATCGCACGACACCGCTGATTCCCTCTCCTCTCGTTGTTCTACCTACCATTGCTGACTTGGAAGTTAAGTAGCTGAACTGCTAAATGCCCCCAGTGAAGTGCACGCTCACCAAACTGGTTATTAAACCAGCAGCATCCCACCACTGTCACAGTCATGTAATGTAGATTGGTTGAGAGCATCAACAGATTTCAATGAAAAGGAACAACTATTGCTGTGCTCTAAAATGGGAAGTCCTTATGTATAAATAGGACATTTAGAATAGAGTAGAGTAGAGTAGAGTAGAGTAGGGTAGGGTAGGGTAGGGTAGGATAGGATAGGATAGGATAGGATAGAATAGAATAGAATAGAATAGAATAGAATAGAATAGAATAGAATAGAATAGAATAGAATAGAATAGAATAGAATAGAATAGAATAGAATAGAATTCTTTATTGGCCAAGTGTGATTGGACACACAAGGAATTTGTCTTGGTGCAAATGCTCTCAGTGTACATAAAAGAAAAGATACATTCATCAAGAATCATAAGGTACAACACTTAATGATAGTCATAGGGTACAATAAGCACTCAAATCATACTAGGAAACAGTCAATATAAGGATACAAGCAACAAAGTTACCGTCATACAGTCACAAGTGGGAGGGGATGGGTGATAAGGAGTGATGAGAAGATTAGTATAATAGTAGCACAGATTTTGTATATAGTTGAACAGTGTTGAGGGAATTATTGTTTAGCAGAGTGATGGCTTTTGGGGGGAAACTGTTCTTTTGTCTAGTCGTTCTGGTGTGCAGTGCTCTGTAGCATCATTTTGAGGGAAGGAATTGAAACAGTTTATGTCCGGGATGTGAGGGGTCTGAAAATATTTTCACAGCCCTCTTTTTGACTCATGCAGTATACAGGTCTTTGATTGAAGGTAGATTGGTAGTAATTATTTTTTCTGCAGTCCTAATTATCCTCTGAAGTTTGAGTCTGACCTGTTGGGTTGCAGAACCAAACCAGACAGTTATAGAGGTGCAGATGATAGACCCAATAATTCCTCTGTAGAACTGTGTCAGCAGCTCCTTGGGCAATTTGAGCTTTCTGAGTTGGTGCAGAAAGAACATTCTTTGTTGTGCTTTTTTGATGGCGTTTTTGATGTTAGGTGTCCATTTTAGGTCATGTGATATAATACAAGCTAGAAATTTGAAGGTATCTACTGTTGATATTGTGTTGTCTAGTATTGTAAGAGGTGGTAGCATGGGAGGATTTCTTCTAAAGTCTACCTTCTACGGTTCTGAGTGTGTTCAGTTCCAGATTGTTCCAGTGCTACACCACGAGGCAAGTTGTACAATCTCCTGTCTGTATGCAGATTCATCGTTGTCTCGAATGAGACCAGTCACTGTTGTGTAATCAGCAAACTTCAGTATTTTAACAGATGGATCATTTGAGATGCAGTCATTGGTATATAGGGAGAAGTGGAGAAAGAAGCCTCTGCTAATTGTACAGGTATCAGATATGCCTAGCTTCACCTGCTGCTTCCTATCTGTTAGGAAGCTTATGATGCACTTACAAGTGTGTTCAGGTACCTTGGGGGCCCTCTGCTAATTGTACAGGTATCAGATATGATTCTGCCTAGCATCACCTGATGCTTCCTATCTGTTAGGAAGCTTATGATCCACTTACAAGTGTGTTCAGATACCACTAGTTGGTTTAATTTAGTTAGAAGGATGTCTGGAATGATGGCATTGAATGCTGAACTGAAGTCTACAAAGAGGACCCTTGCGTAGGTATTTGGAGATTCAAGGTGTTGTAGGATGTAATGCAGAGCCATATTGTGATGACCCGGGGCATGGCACAAAAGCAACAAAGTCACAAAAATATGTAAAGTCCCTTTAATACCTCCAACTTGGCCCCCAATGTCCAGTTATCATTGGCTGGAGAAAAAACTCTCCCAAGAACAATTTTAAAGGGAAGAAATTCCATCCAAACCCAAAATACATATAAATTATAAATAAAAACCAACACAAACCACACTGCAGCAATTAACAAGACAGGGCAAGATAAGGAATTGAAGACTTCAAAAGATAACAAAACACACACAGTTGGGAGGACACCAGAACTCAGATAAGACTTGACAAAAATAATTCATGCTTTGCTTCCAGCAAGGAGCTTTGTGCAAACACCTCTTTATCCTGTTTTCCCAGCTGCAGCTAATGAAGGGAATCAGGGCCTTTTTCTCCCCCGTAACCCATGTTGATTCTTTATCTGTTCCTCCCTGCGTGCCCTAGGATGAAGGGTGGGTGGGCCTGGGTCTTCCTCTGAATGCTCAGCCAGACTATGCCCTTCCCCAGTTTCCTCCACAGCCACCGGAACCACACTCCCACTCCCTGTCAGCTGTTCTATCTCTCTCTCAGAATCAGATTCCAAGAGGAGCATGACACATATTAACAGCATCATCTGTCGATCTATTTGCTCAGTATGCAAACCGCATGGGATCTAACAGCGGATCCTTGATGATTTTTCAGGTGGGACAGCACTAGCCTTTCAAAGATTTTCATAACTACAGATGTTAGAGCAATTGGTCTTTAGTCATTCAGTTCCTTGATGGAGGGCTTATTTGGCACTGCTATGATAGTAGAGCATTTGAAACAAGAAGGAACATAGCACATTTCTCCAAAGTTGAGTTTATACTTTAGAAGGGTGACTGCAAGCTAGTGCAGATTCATTCTGTGCACTTCCAACTTTCTGCTAAAGATTTGCTTTAGGAAGAAAACTTAAAAGACTTCTACCATATTTAATTCAAATTTACCTGTCTAGGGACTGCTCACTTACCCAATTCTATAACCAAATGAAATAACATATATTGCTGTAGCAAGCAGAGAGCAGCCCCTTTTCTTCCAGCTCCCTTCTGAGAACCAGAAATATATGTACTGATATTAGACAGTTTGTGCCTTCTAAGTAGGTCACCGTCACTGTTTAATGTCATAGTGGGCTATTGATAAACCTTTATACCTGCAGAAAGACTGAAAGTTCCTCTTTCAGAATGTGTTCTGTGGTGATAACACAAAAGAGCTTCTACTAAAATATTAGTCCATTTTAATTAATCAAATTAATTAATTTCCAGTGACGGAAACCTTTGCACGCTGTCATCATTTGGGGAAACAGAAAAGACACCTAAAAGACAGGGACTTTGGGGACAATGATTTTCTTTCCCCATTTTTTCCTCTTCTTCCTGTCAAAAAAGAAAAATTCTCAGCAGAATGCCTTTCTACCGTATATTGTGAATCATCTATTGTGCCAAGCAATGGGGAATCTCATTTAATCTGCTTAGGAGTAAGCATTTTGCAAGCTAATTATAAATGTAAATGCAGATGAAGCTAAGATTGTGCCAAATGTGACAAATATTTGTTTGTTCTTGGCTCCTGATGTTTTGTAAGAGTCTACAAGGAGCAGAATTTGAATCACATCTTTTTAGTAAATTTGGATCCTATATCCATATTAAATGGATACCCAATTGAATTTTTAAAAAATGGATCTCAAACAACAAAGGTTCCATATTTGAACAGTCTCTAAAAATAAGTATTTAAAAAAGTATTTAGGAAATTATATTTTTTTCCTCAAAGTCCTGCTACATCCTTCCCTTTAGCCATCCATAAACAGTGTAAGAACAAAATTAAAAAGTGAAAAATCTCTAAGGATACATGGCTTAGTTCTGCATATTATAAATTGTTAGTTAAATCCATATTAAATACTGAAAGGGTATTAAAGGAATTCACAAAAGCAAAATTAATTGGTAATAATCCCTAAACTAAATAAGGACACGCAACAAGAGGTATTATATATTTCTATTGCATTGCTAAATCACAATAAAATAAAATACTGCACTTACAGCCAAATAGTTAATCACATTTATTAAGTATAATTACTAAAGCAATTCAAACAGGGTTTGATCCTAACAGAACTACTGAGTGTTACATAAAATTTATTATGCAAAGCATACTGAATTTCCACAACTCTACATTTTACATATGTTTTTGAAGCATTTTATATGACTGAAAATGTTTTTTTGAGTTGCTAGTTATTAGAAATTGAATTTTGTTACAAATTTATTCTACAAGCAATTATCTAGCATATTCACTAATAAGTATTAATCTGAAATATTAAAGTGAATTTAAGCATTTTGTATTATTAGAAAGATTCGATTACCATGGATATAAATAGACATGGCATATTTGTCTTTTCTTTAGTTAGAGCTAAGCTGTTTCATCCGGATGCTAAGCAGCTAATTAAAGCCTTATTAAAAACCCTGCTTAAAACTATTCATTAAAAATTGGATAAAATGAAAACATTTGGGTTTTTAAATTCTTGGTTTTCTCTTATATTATTTTTTTAATCCTTCACTCTACAAGTACAAGAATAAATTTGATCAATTCAAGAAATTTATTTAAAATATTGTTATGCCTCCCCATCTTAAGAGCACAACGATAGGCAACTCAAAACAACAATAAAAGCCAATTAGAACAATACAACTGGGAGAATGGAGCCAGTGACCTAATTATAGAGAATAAACCTCTGGATTTCTTTTGCTGGTGGAATGAAAAGAAGCCCCAAACTATTTTCAGATAAAGCAAATCACTTTTTTTAAAAAAAACATACCATTGTTTTGTAAAATATTTTAAAATCAACTAAATATTATCTGAGGGACTGTCTCTTGCTGGTCACATTTACCTGACCCATCAGAGCAGGAAGGCAGGGAATGTTGCAGGTCCCATCCCCTAGGGCCGTGATGGCGAACCTATGGCACGCATGCTGGAAGTGGCACACAGAGCTATTTCTGCCGGCACGTGAGCCATCACCCCAGATCAGGTGCACTGCGCATGTGTGCATGCCTCCTGCCAGCCACCTGATTGTTGGGTATCTGCCGTGCATGCATGGGGGTGGGGACACATGTGCAGAGATGCGTGGCATACGGGGTTGTGCATGCAAGCGGGGGAGTCATGCACACATGTTGCAGGGGTTGGAAGGTCACACACACAGTGCATTGTGGGTGCACACACATGTGCACACACACACATATGTATGCGCACACTTTTGGCACATGAGGACAAAAAGGTTAGCCGTCACTGCCCCAGGGAGATACAGCTGGTGGGACCCAGAAGAAGAGCCTTTTCCGTTATGGCTCCGTCTCTCTCTGGAACATCATTCCCCCAGAGATTAGAATGGCCCCCATTCTAATACTCTTCTGAAAGGTGCTGAAGACCTGGTTCTGCCAGCGGGCCTGGAAAACCCAGAGTGAGATGGAGCCCATTAAATGGCTTGTGTGATCTGCTGCCGCCAGGGCAGGGGGTGGAAGTTGGGGAGTGATTTTGTTATATTGTACTATATTAATTTATTTGATTCTTTTTGTTAGTTTTTATCGTTTTAAATGTGGTTTTATATTCTGTAAGCCACCTTGAGTCACCATGCGCGAATAGGTGGCAATATAAATTCAATAAATAAATAAATAAATAAAAGCATGAGGAATAACAACAAGAATTGTTACTGCAAAGCTCTGAAGACATAAATATCATTGGTATATGTAATGGTGTATAGTTAACTTTAAAAAGAAATTTATTTTGTTTTTCAAAAAAAAAGTGTCTTACAAGCAAAGAATGTTGACCAGAGAAATATAGATGCCAGTTCAGCAAAATGCTACAATTTGTGTCTCAACAGATTCTCTTGCATAGTAATCTACATCCAACCCAGGAAACCGTTCCAACATGGAGGTGCTCTTAAGAAACCAATTATTCAAATTGTCTTGGCACAGAGCTAAATATAGTGAATCTTGACTGAGTAGGAAGCTCATTTTATTTGCACCAAGATACAGTGTTAATTGACAGTGTGGTTGTCCCAAATATTTACCATACGTGTCTCTCACAGAGGAACTAGTTATAAATAAAATTTAACAGGACTTCACCTATCCCTATAATGTTAGTTAAACTACAACAATGCATAAGATGATTATCTTAATATGTCAGCAGGGTGATAGACATAGATATAAATATAGATGATATAGAGATTATATAGATGTAGATATGTTTGTATGCATATATATGTGTAAACATACATACATATATACACATATTCGCTTCAGTGGTGGGTTTCAAAATAGTTTACCACTGGTTCGGTGGCGTGGCTCGGTGGGCGCACTTTGTGTGCATGCACACACTTTGTGCGCGCACGTGCCCCAAACGCACACTTCGCGCAGGCGCAGAGGCTTTCCAACTTACCTCCTGCAATCCTGCAGTCTCCCTGTCACTTCAGCAGCTGACGCATGGCAATCTGCTGTGCCGCGCAAAGCAGCTGCTCTTCAAAAGCAGGGAATAAAGTCCGTATGGGAGCCCGGGCAGGTGGGCGGGCCCAACAACAGCTCCAGCAGCTCCTTAGAGAGAACCGGTTCAGTCTCCGCCGATCTTCAGCGCTACCAGTACACCAGAACCGGGCCAGACTGGTAGAATACCACCACTGATTCACTCTCTAAGCTTCTTAAGCCAAAAAGTAACTGTAGCACATAATGAAGGATCAATGTTGTTCTTTAGTTCTTACTTTTATGCAGAGTCTGACATAATGGTTTCTCTATTACAGTGGTTCTCAACCTTTTCTTCACCATGGACCCCCTTTAAATACTTTTTATGGCTAAGGACCCTAAGACTTAACTCAAGATTTGAATCATTTATTCAAGCTTTCGCAGATCCTCTGTGACATCATGGGCATGGCCCTCAGGGGTCTGTAGAGCACAGACTGAGAACCACTGCTCTATAAGCATGTTTTGATTATGTTGCTCTGTTACATCAGTACAGCAAAACTGAACAGGAAAGAAAAGTGATAGCTCATGTGGCCATTCCAATATGTTTATCTCACTATTGCGCTGGCTAGAAATTTCAGACTAGCACTAAAGCATTATTAGGAAGGGTCATTTAACATGTGAATAAATTACATGTTTTACTATAGTTTAATACATTAAAGAACAATCCACACAGGGTTTATTTGCACAGCAGAAATTCAGAGATTAAGAGAAATTTACAATCACTTACAATCAGTAGTGCAATTTTCTTGTAAGAAATTAAGTTAAGCCTTTAGATACAAAATTACAAGAAGCAATTTTTTTAAAAAAAAAACCCACAAAAATCCTGAAAATAAAAAATAAAAAGAATAGTGCAACTTACTGGTCATGTCATTTGACATTATTGGAATTTGTTTGTTTTGTTTTAAAAAAAACACCTCCTCCTCTCACCATAAAATATTTGCTCAGCCCTGACCTAAGACACTGAGCAATATTTCTTCACAGCAGACTCTTCCCCTTTTTTTAAAAGGAGCTGTACTTTGAATTGAGCAAAGTCGGGGACCGTGACTGCACTTGTTGGTTTAAGTCATCACAAACCAAGAGAACAAGGAAGAGTTCTATCATTTGGAAGGGAAGAGTTAAATCATTATTGTGACTTTTGAACCATTGCTCTTACTGCTGTGCAGAAATATTATCCTGTATGTGGTGAAGAGAAAACAACAGCCACCTTGTGAAAAAGCCACAGAGCAGAATATGAATGTTTCCAGTGCCTGCTGAGCAAAAAAAGCTGCCCTGAAAAAAGAGCAGATGTATTGGATGGAGAAAAAGGTTGAGGGCAAATGCTGGAGGACAATTAAGAGAAACCTGCAGAGAAACACCTGCTGGATTACTCTTATGAACAAGCTACCCCACCTTTCTATGCGGCCTGACTTGAATTCAGCCTGTTACCTGGGGGAGAAGAAAGTTGGTTGCTCAAGTTGGAAAGTCTTCCTTTGAAGGAGGGAAGGAGGGGGCAGAGACCACACAAGTAAGAAATTGACCACATTCCTACAATCTAGGATACAAAGCGTACTGAATTTCTAGGTGCAAGAATGGGAGAACAAGCCTCAAACACTTGCTGCCAGATCACACTACTTCCTCGGTTAGATGTTTTATTTTAATGTTACTTTGAGTCCTTGGTTTGGATGCTCAAGGGACTGGGGAAGTGAACTTCAATAGGTTCTCTACATCTCAAGTCAATAACTTTGGTTACAATATACACATGGATCAGTGGGAGGATATGGGGTTGGAAGGACTGGAATTTGCAGTATGCTGTAGTCTTGAAAACATTTTTTTTAATAAAATTATGTATCATGGGCAGGGGTGGGTTGCTGGGGGTTCACAGGGGTTCGGGAGATCCTCTAAGATTCTGCACAGTTCGGAGAACTCCCAAATTCCACTCCTGGCTGGCCCCGCCCACCCCAACCTGCCCCTCCCAGGAGTCCCCACGCGGCCTGTTTTGGGTGCAGGTAATGCAGGGTGCATGTGGAAGCTCAGGGAGGGTAAAAAACAAGCCTCCCAGAGATTCGGGAAAGCTGAAAATGGGCCCATTTCCGGCTTCCAGAGAGTCTCCGGAACCCCGGGGATGGCAAAAATGCCCCTCCCCCACCATGGTGCAGGAGGTGACTAGGCCATGCTCACTATGGCCATGCCCACTCAGCAACGGGGCAGAGAATCCATGGCTAAAATTTTTGAAGCCCACCCCGATCATTAGTACATGTCATCAGGAAAACTGTCTAGGACAGCAGCCCTCAACCTTTTGGGCACCAGAGACCATTCTGTGGAGAGATGTTTTTCTGTGGACTGGAGGGGGTGTGGTTTCATGTGCTGCCATAGATGGGATTTTGCTTCTTTGTGTGAACCGGCTTCTGGCAGGCCGTGAAACAGTGCTGGTCCACAGACCGGAGTCTAGAAAGTATAAAGGTTCTTCAAACCTATGCTGGGAATGTAACCAACAAGAAGGGACATTTTATTAATGTTAGTAGACATTTAAAAAAGTCAGAACATTTTGGATTCAATTGCATACAATAAAACAGAAGATTAAATAAAACATAGAACATACATTTTTTTTAAAAAAAAATAATCTCCAGTATTATTGTTTGTAATTGAGTCTTCCAGCATAGGTTCTTCAGTTGAACCTGAACAAAGTTTCAGTGTAAAATAACTTAAGTATATAAAGTGCTGCCCAGTCATATTGCAGAGGTCTGTAAAGCTTCCATCCATAATTTAATGCACAGCCAATGCTCTGTTTTCCGGTGCTAAAAAAAGCTGTTCCAGATATTCAGAGGGAAAAAAAGAAAAGTACTAGATAATAAAAACTATTGGAGAACCAAGGATACCAATTTGGTATATGAACAAAGTTCTCTTAAGAATATGAGAGAGAGAAACATAGAAGAACTAATTTTAAGAAGTAGGGTTTTCTTCCACATTTCAACAATGCTACATTTCCCTTTAATGGGTAGAATTTTAAAAAACGTTAATAACAATCAGTTTAATAAAAAAAGAAGGGAGAGTAGCCCCTTGCATCTTGGTTTCTGCAACTGAATGAATACATTCTAAAAACAAGTTTGAATGGTATTGGTCCAATTCTGAATACTTTAATTGTGCACTGTTATCCTCATTTGGAAAGATTCCCTTTTTTATATCCACCCAGATTTGAATCCAGAGGTAAAAGTTTCTACAGTACTCATCAATTATTTTAAGAGCCTATTTTTCAAACTCACACTTCAAATATAAAGCCTGAAATCTCTGCTAATAGGCTTACTATACCCAAGTGGTAGAATGATTGATATAACTTTTTTGATGGACCCAACTGAATTCTGTTGAGCGCCGATATCAACAATTACATTTTTTATTTATTTTAAAAAAACGATAAAGAACTGCAGTAGTTTGCTAAGAAAGAAGAAAACGAATAAGTAAGAATACCCCATAAATCTAACCTGTAGGCAAAATTCAGTCCAACAATTAAATGATTTCCCAAATGTGATAAAAATGATTGCTCAGTTTGATGCACTAATGAATCACAACTCCAGAATGAATACCTAATGTCACATAATATATGGATTGATAGCAAATACTGATATTAAGAAGGGATTTGCAGAAGCACATGATTAAATGGTAGGGCTTCAGTCTATACAATGTAGTATACAGAACATTGCAATATTAACTACAGAACATGTACGTAAAGATTCTTCTTTGTGATAGAAAGTGCTTACTTTAGTATATATTATCTTCGTCAGAAGGTGGCAATGGAGAAGTTATTATTGTTGGTTCTCCTGGACTTACCAAAAGCTCTGATACTGTTGAGTGTTGCATCCTGTTGGGATGATGCCTCAAGGACTATTTTATGGTAGTCTCCTTCCAACTTTGCAGATAGGTTTCAAACAGTGATGCTACAGTCTCCTGTTTACCTTTGCCCTTTGGTCAAAACTGTCCTCTAGGATTCATGCTGTTTTTAATGTTTAGTATTTAAAACTAGTAGGACAATGATGCCAAGATAGGAATGAGACCCTGCAAGAAAAATAGATATCAGCTTTGCCCCTTCATGTCCCAAAGGTGCTTTTTCAAAAGGCAATTGGACTTTGTTTTTCCTTGTAAAACTGAAGAAGCTTCCTGGATGAGAAGCAAAACATCTTCAAGGAAAAACAAAGCAAAGGTGCCTTTTGAAAAAGCACCTTTGGAACAACCATGACCTAGATGACTGAGAATCTCCATAGATATTTTGCCCCTCACCTGTATACAAAGAGCACTGTTACAGGCCCCAACAAGTACACCTTCACATGCCTTCTTCTTTCAATGTGTTATAACTTCCCCTCTAGTTTTGACTTAGGACAAATGTCATAAACTGCACACTAATGGACACAAGTTTGAAATCAGGATTCAAAAGAAGGCAAAACCACATCAGAGCATATCAGCCTCACAGCACTCTCCATAAGAGACCTCAAAGTGACAGTTTTAGGAAAGAATTTGAACTGGGCCACTGAGCAGGTAATTGTTGAACTCACCCATTTCAAAAGATTTTGGGCAATCTCAGAAGGTTTCCACAAACATAATGGGTTTTTAACATATTACAATTGTTAAATGATAAGGTAGTTGTAACGTGTCTCACATGTAACTTACAACTATACAACCAACCTGTTTTGCTCTCCCTTTCCTCTCTCTCCCCATTTAACCCATTTTAAATTGACATCAATCTCTAGCCACTCTGTGCATCTGGTGAAGTGAGCTGCAGCCCACAAAAGCTTGTGCCATTTCATAAAATGGGTTAGTTAAAAGAGGTGCTATTTCAAGATCTCCTTTCTGACGTAGTTTAAAGATGTTGTTTGGTTTTGAATTAGTGTTTGGGAGAAATGAAAACTGCTTGAAAGTGAAAACAAATCAAAACAAATCAAGACAAATGCTATTGATTTAAAAAAAAGTATACCAGTCCAAAAATAGGACATGAGCCTGTTCTGGATAGAGTTGCACTTCACATAAAATAGGTATTGATGTTATTTCCTCAAGTTGTTCCTGAACTGATATGTTACAATATTTTTTAACATTTCACTTCTTTTGTTTTTGTTTCTTGCAACTTGTCTGGAAACTTAAGTTTGAAGTTGAATATAGTGTTTTTAACATAGAGATTGAACAGCTTGGTATTTAAGGGAAACTACTTCTCCTAAGCTCTTGCTCTCTTATGAGAAACAATTGTGTGGAATAGTAGGTGATGATGTGTCTTGAAGGAGAAAAACATAACACTTTTAAAACATACATTGTATTAATAAAAAATATATAAAAGAAAAAAGATTATGCATCTAGTCAGATACCTGCATTTAAAGCATAGACATTACAAGGTTGGAAAGCCAGGGATATTACAAATTATTGTCAATCAAATCAGCTTAATAAAGTTAAATGAATACTTTCCTAATTCTAAATATATAAATATACCCAACTTTACATCAGATTATATTGACTTGCTACATAAAGATAAAGCCTCCTTTGAGTTAAGTTTTTATTACATACTATACATACTCTGTATACTATTAGACAACCTATGACCTTTCAGGTCATACTTTGCAAATATTTACTTATCTACAGAGATAAGCAGAATGTGCCTGGTTGGGCACAAAAACAGTGGGAGTGAGAGTGACTTCTGATTTTCTGCTGGTTTCCCCATTGCATTTACTTGTGAGAAGCTATTAGAGAGGAGTGTCAGAAATCACACTCATGTGACTGCAAGTGACTGTGGAAGCACTACAGTGGCCATAACTTTGCAAATATAATTGGTCTGAAGATCCTTGACATTTCAATTCTATGAGAGTCATGGTTCCTGGATTTGGACACATTCTTTAAGTTAGCAGGTTTGATGTATGTTGATTCCAAAAATGTTTCAATATTGCTGCACCTTTTCACCTAGCTGAAAGTTACAAACAGAAAACCCTGGGAGTTTTAATGACATCCATATTTTTTGTGGATACTTCTATGAAATGTACCATTTTTTGACAACAATATGACAAGAATTGTTGCTTTCTTCTGGGATTGAGATAGAGAGATTTTATTATTATTACAGTATTTGATAGACACTTCGACCTAAGTGCGATGCAAGCCCTATTTTAGCTTTTCTCAAACTCAGCCAAGGCCATGGGGTGCTTCTCATGCTATGACTGAGTTATCATTGTTCTTTCTTTTTTTCAATAATTTTTACTTTTAATTACTGAATGGACATTGTTTCACAAGTTTATCTGCCAATAACTGTGGGTTTTTTTGTTTAGTTTTTGTAAGTTCTTCCTTGTGTCATCCATGATCTTATCTAACCAACTCATCCTTCTGTCCACATCTGTTTCAGTTGCCTTTGATTTTTCCAAGCACTGGGGTTTTCTTCAGTGACTCTTATTTAATGTTATACAGTATATTCAAAGCTTTACCTAATGCTAAATTGTTCATACTTCTGGCAGTCCATGCTGTTCTCAACAATTTTCTTCTGCGCCACAATTCAAAAGAAACATTTTTTCTTCAGCTCCAGTTGAGTAGACATAAGAAACACGATTAGGTCACAGCAGATTGTGCCACCTAACCAACTCTAAACCCTATTCTTAGTAATTACATTTATAGCCCTATCATTTGCTGCAAGCATTTAGCATTATACATGCATCCCCGTTGCCTGTTGTTCTCATAAGTAAGCTAGGAGGCAGTTTGAGGTCACTTGTGAATGGAAGCCTCCGGTACTAATATACTCAAAGTATTCAAGGAGTGAGGATATGAACTGACTGAGGAGTCACCTCACCTTTCAGTCTAGTACATCTCAGTGGTGGATTAGAGCTCACTGTAGACAAGAGCTATGATTTGCAATAGTGGTGAATATTTGTAGCTTGGGTGTAGGATGAAGGTAAAGGTTCATTCTCCAAGCTTATGGGTTGGTTTCCTAATGTTTCATTACCAGGCTAAGTAACAGCTTCAGCAGAGATTAGGGGATGTCAGTGTCAGTGTTCTTCTGTTCATAAGGGCTTCGTGTGGTCAGTAGGTGTTGTGATGGGTCAGGTGTGGATAACATCCCCTAAACTCCACTGAAAATGTTATCTAGCCTAGTAACGAAACATTCGGAAGCTCAGAGAACGAACCTTCACCCTCAAGAGCTGTGGCAGTGTAGGCTTCCGGTTTTGCGTGGCTTCGGTGGCAGCAGGAATTTGCGACTGTCCGCGATTCCTGCTGCGCTTGCCACCAAGGTGCCCCCGATCCAAATGGGTCTGGGGGATATGGCTGCCCTGTAGAGGCAGCCGAAGAGAGAGGGGAGCCGGACAGGGGTTTGGGGGTGTCACAGACCCCCTCCTCAGCTGGAAAAACCCCTTTTTCCCAAGGTGGTGGAGCGGCGGTCAGTAATCAAGCCTGCAGCCGGGTAAGATTTGTGCTGGAGGAAGCAGTAGAAGTGAAAGTGCTGGCTGAGCTGGGACAATAACAACTCTTAAATACCCTGGAAACTGAATTGCTTGAATTGCCTGAAGGATACATTGTTTCCCAAAGAAGACTGGAAAGCGGTGGAGAAAGCTGTCAAGGGAAAGTTTTTTTTTTTCTTCACTCTCCCTCCCCATAGAAATAGTAGACGGAGATCTGGAAAATCTACTTGGGCACCGAAGGTAACTCAATTTGAAATATAAAGCCAAGGGATAAAGGATTTCTGGACATTGGATTTAAAAAATTAAAATTCTTTTTATTTTTTACAAGGGGAAGGGAAGAGATAAAGACTTATTATAAGACTTTACTGAAGGAGACAGCTTTCAGCCTATAAGAACAGGATTAAAAGACATTAAGACTTCTAGAAGATCATCTTGGAATTGTATATTTGAATTCTACCCTAGGAGGTGAAAATATAGAAAGAAGAAAGTGCTAAATGAAACTGTTTGCTCTGACTTGGTTTGCTTTGTGACTTTGAGATTTCTGTGAATTTTTGTTAAAAAAAAGAGGGGGGGACTAAAGACATTAGGGTTGCATCAAAAAAGAAAGAAAGAAAAAATGGCATTATCTTTTGAAGGATGGAATTTCAAAGACTGAAAAAAGAAGATAAGGGCTCTTCTGGATCTATCTTTCATTTTTTAGAAATGGCGATTTCTACCTATCAAGAAATATGACAATGACAGGAAGACTGGGATGAAGGAGAAGAAGCCATCTTTAATGGACAAACACACTTAGTGGAGGAAGAAAAGCGGAAGGGGGGCAAGGAAAAGATGAACTTAGAACTCAAAAAAGCAACCAAGAAAAAGAAAAATGAGATGAAAAAGCGATATGATGTCAGAAAGCAACAGAAAAGAGAAATACAACAGAGAGGGAAGACTAAGAGAGTGAAATTGGAGAGATGGGGGGTGGGTCAAAAAGTTAGAATGGAGAAGAAAGAAAGGGGAAAAGGAAAGAGAAGTCATAAAGGCTTTAAACAAGATGCTAAAAAAAGAATTTTTTTCAGAGATAAGGGGTAAGATAATTTTATAAAAATGATTCTGCAAAAGTACATAAGAATGTATTGTAGACATTAGTATTTGAAGCTGAGTTAGAAAATTAGAATATTATATGATTTAAAAATGTATTAAAGGGAAGCCATGATTTAATTATAGAGTTTAATTTCTTATGAAATATTATCTTTATTGTTTAAGAATTAATAATAGAATCTAATTTCCTATGAAACATTGTTTTTACTATATTATAAATTTAATATTTCTTTCTTACTTTTTTTTAGTTTTATTATTACTTATCAAATTCAATATTATTTGTTTGTTTTATTATTTTGAAATGTAATACTTAGAATGTACGGAGCAGAATCAGTACGGAAAATATGTATTATTTTAAGTGTTATTTAGGGGGAAGATAAAAAGTTGTCATACTTCAATCTGGGTTTACAGGAGAAATATTGTACTAGATAGAAAGGATAAGTAGGTGATTGAAAGAAAACGGACCAAAGATGCAAATATAATTATTTAATCGAGATGGAATAAATAAAATAGAATTAAAAGAATGAGTAGGAGAGAGAAAATATATGGAAAATAGAGAATGCTAAATAAGATATGAGATAGTATATCAAGTGAGTATAAATCTTGATTGATGTCTGTATAAAAAGAGTTAACTCGGGGTAAGCCGCCTTTCAAAAAGAAGTTTTATGTATTTATGTTTTGTGTAATGTTTGTTTAAGTTTGACAGGATGTGGAAGAACACTAATGAAAATATATTTAATGAGTATATAATTTTAAGGCAGAAGAAATATGATTAAATAGAAGGAAAGGGAGTAATAAAGAGAAGTTTTGAAAAGATATGAAGTTGATTAGATAAGATAAATATATATATTAAATTATAGAAGTGTGATAATTTGGAATTATCTTCTTTTTAAATAAGATGGTTTATTTGTTTCTTCTAGAAAAGATATTTTATATTACTACATCCTATGTTTTGTTTGTGTGTGTAAAAAAAAAAACTAATAAAGTTTGTCCAAAAAAAAAAAAGAGCTGTGGCAGTGTAGTGGTTAGAATACAGTATTGCAGGCTAACTCTGCCCACTGACAGACGTTCGATCCTGATTGGCTCAAGGTTCACTCAGCCTTCCATCCTTCTGAGGCTGGTAAAATGAAGACCCAGATTATTAGGGGCAATATGCTGACATGTGTAAACCTCTCACAGAGTTCTGTAAAGCACTATGGAGCAGTATATAAGACTAGGTGCGATTGCTCAATTCACTGTGCTGGTTAAGAAAGTACTCCGGGCTTTAAAAGAAAGATTTCTGTGCACCAATGAGCTTATTCCTCCTTTTGTCTCTAAAGTCTTACCAACAGCAAATTATAAGGCATAATTTGCATAAATTCCAAGTTCTTAGCATTTGTTTCCAAGTAAAGATACATGTTTATTTCAATGTTAAATATAATGGGGGAAGCATTGTTGTAATGATCGGGGCGGGGGGGATTTTCAAGCAAAAAAAATGAATTTCTCTTAAAGTTTTTGTTAAAAATGAGATAATGCACCTGAACATGTGCACATATTGGTAGGACTGACACAGTAAGAGCCTGATCAATTGTTGTATTTTCTTTATATAGAAGAAGTCAGCTGCAAACTCTGAGCATTAGGATATCCAGAACAAGGTGTTATAGATAATACTTTCTCTCCCTTTTCTCATATCATCATGAAGGAGACAATTATAGATGGCTTGCTATATTAGATGCCTGTGTTTACAAGTTTCTATACAACAAGAGTCACGTTAAACCAACTGTCAAAACACAGCTACACTAGTAATTAAAAGGAATTGCCATATCCTCATTCAAACATCTTTTTTTCAGGGCACAAAACACATGCATGATATACATTTCAGGAAATGCCCGGATCTTTTTGGAATTCAGGGGCACCACAGTCAGATTTGGACCCAAATGGGTCTTATTACAGGACTGGGTTCTTTTTGCACCCTTCTCAGAAGAGAAGAGAAAAGTATCGTCTTACAATACACATTGATCTTCACATCAGGTTCAAATAATCCTACTCTAGACACATTATGCAAAGACGTAGCTCTCTGGAGAACCATGTAATGTTGCCAAAAGTGGTAGGGAAGAGAAGAGGATAACTAGCAGTAAGGTGTCTATTCTAAAAATTAATCTTCAGTCCCATATATCTTCCTTGACCATCAGATATTACTGTTTTGGGTTGCAACCGTGGATCTATATATAAATCAAAATGGATATACCCAGTTACAATAGCAATAAGCACACTGTTAGAAAAGCTGAAGGACCATTTCTACATCATGGAGAAAATCTATGTGATCACTTGATGGCATATAATCATCACCATCAAAATTATTAAGTGATGATATTTGATTTATTTCCATCCTGCCTTTACTATTTTTATAAATAGCTCTAGATGGCAAACATGCCTAATATTCCTTCCTCCTCTTATGACGTCAGTCCAAATATGGTAATGAAGAAGATTGACAACACATTCATCAACTAAACCAGAGATGGGCAGATCTTCCTGAATTCTACATTCCATGATTATCTATTCAGCATGGCCTTGGTGAGGACACTGAAAGCTGCAGTATTGGATACTGAAAAATAAGTATCTGTGAAATCATATTTTTCATTCCAGGGTAAACATTGTACAGTAGATTTGGTATTCCTACATGCTCTCCATACCTTCTACTTTATATCATGTCTTCTTAAATGACAGCTAATATTAATTGCTTAAAATACCTATGATACACATACACTAATTCTGCCCAAGTCAATTACAACAAAAAATAGTGAGAAATAAATAGAGATCTGAAGGGTAAGCCAATAATAGGAAGCAGAGGACATCCCTGTGCAGCAAAGGAACTGACATACTTTTGGATACATTCCCTGAGCTAACCTGTTCCACAGTGATATTTCCAAGGGAATTCTGCCCCCAACTCATTTCATGAAGAGACTGGCTGCATTATCTGTTGCTAAAGAAGTTCTGAAAATATCCACTAACAACCTGTGAAAATGATGTGTCCTTGAAGTATTCCTGCAGAATACATTCAGCAAGCTTCTCCTTCCAGATAGAAGTTGACTTCCTAGTTTTTTCGGGGTATCATTAAATAGCTCTCTGAAAGGAAGAAAGAGAGAAAAGGGGAGTTAGTAATGAATGCTGGCAAACACAGCCCCAGTGGATGGACGTATGTAGGATGACCTATCAAGCAAAGCACTGAAATCTTCATGCAGAATCCTTTTTTGTATTCAGTCTACTGAAACCAAATAGTTGCTAGCCTGGTCTTCAAGTTCAATTAAATCAATGTATTTTATATTCACGAAATTATAACACCAATAATTAACTCAACTCCTTGTGCCAAAATCTTTGCTGACCAAAACCATCTCTTTGACATTTTGCAGCAATTTAAACAGCAATTGTCACCAAGCACAGATTCCAGTATGCCATCCCCTCCCCACAATGGTTTAGTTGTTATTTGGATTTTTTTATATATCAATTCACATTCAAACAGGAATGTGCTACCCAGTTCTGTATTCATATTTCCAGAATTTCTGACTCAGGAGTGGAGGAGAAAGAGAGAGGAGAGTAAGAAAAACAGTCAGACTAGAGGTGGTATTCAGCAGGTTCTGACCAGTGCTGGAGAACCAGTAACGGAAATTTTGAGTAGTTCGGAGAACCGGCAAATACCGCCTCTGACTGGCCCCACCCCCATCTATTCTCTGCCTCCTGAGTTCCAGCTGATCAGCTGGGTCTTCTTTTGTTGCCCTGCACAGGAGAACAGAAAGCAGGTTAGTGAGGTGGGGAGAGAATGGGATTTTGCAGTATCCTTCCCCTGCTATGCCCATCAAGCCACGCCCACCAAGCCAGACCCACGGTAAAAAAAAAATTGAATCTCACCACTGTGTCAGACATATTGGAGTCAGCTTGTAAATTATATATAACTATTTACAAAAAAAATGTGAAAAAGCAGAACTATTTACAGCAGTTTTCAAACTTTCCAGGTCCTAACTTTTTCTAGCTTTTCCCCAGAATTATTTGCTGGCAACCACCTGCTCAGTAACATAGCTACTAACTTCCCTCCCTTTTCACCTCACAGAGAGAATGAGAGAGAATGAAAGAGAGGGAGGGAGAGGGAATTGGCTGAGTTACTTTGGAGTGTGCCTACAGCCTTTCTTCATGCTTTTCATCACAAGCTGAATCTTTGACTCACAAATAAGCAATTACAAATGTTTTGCATATACCCAAATTATTGTCCAATTATTACCCTCAATTTAAAAACCATTGGTGTAGTGATGCACTTCCCTCTGAGTTTTCGGCCCAGCCTTTCCTAGGCTGGATCATCCCTGAAGAAAAATACAGGCAATGACTTCCCTTCATCTTCCCGAGCTTCCAGCCTGCAGCCTGCACAATCTATATACCAGGCTGGACCAAAGGGAATATATATCTACATCTCCTTACAACAGCTCTGGCTAGCAGCCAGGTCATCTCATGTGATAGCACAGCTGCATTCATACCTGAGCCTTTTCTGCCCTTCTTTCAACTCTCCTTCTGCTGACTCATGCTAAGACAATAGTAGCAGCCTGGCCACAAAACCCATATGCCACACCCTGCCAATGTAGAATAATATTTATACTAAAGCCACTGCACTAGTTACCAGTAAGTTTCCAAAATCATTTTGAAGTGCCAATCACTACCTGTAAAGTCCTACATGGTATTATTGTTGTTCAGTTGCTAAATCATGTCCAACTCTTTGCAGCCCCATTCCATCCTCTGCTGTTTCGTCCTTTTGCCTTCAACTTTTCCCAACATGGTATATCACTAGGAAATGTCAGGAATTTCTTGCCAGGTGCCTATCTGGCCTGGTCTTTTATTAGAAGGCCTCTTTATGAGGGGCACAGACAACACACAGATCTCTATGATGGACCCTACTCTCTTTTCACAGATACATGTGGCCTCCAATTTGGTGGCATTCCAAACACATGTCAAAACTATTCCAGCAAACTTTCGGTTTTAGCTAACTGATTGATTGAGGACATCTACCTTGGATTCTGCATTAGATTTTATTTCTAAATTGTTTCTTTTTGTATTTTTTCTAATTGCACACCAACCAGAGTCCTTTAGGGTGAATTGTAAAGAAGGGAAGATGGTGGTGTACATAATAGTTAAATTAGTGGACTGGAGAATGCCAGGTTGAAGCCTATTCTCAACCATGAAAACCTATGGGGCAACTTTGGACTATTCATTCATGCACAGTCCAACTTGTTTCATAGAGTTGTTGTGGGGGGAAAATGAAGGGAAAAGTGTGATGTATGCCTCCTTGATTTCTTGGAAGAAAAGCAGCATATAAGTCAAAATAATGAATATAAATGAAAAGTACTGTAATTAAAATTTAACCAATTATAATTTATACAGTATGATTATTTCCTATATATCTAATCGTTTTCTCTCCTCTTAAAATTTATTTCCTTGGTGGATGAATCTTTTAAAGAAAGGGCTGCTATTGTGGGAATTCAGTTTAGCACTGTAGCCCGAACTAACCTGAAGATGATCCCTTGGACAGAATGGCATATGCAGAGACATACATACCTGAGAAATGTTAGTCTGATCTTTTCCAATTTCTTTCTTTCATCCTGCTGTTTTGTTTATTTTTTTTAATCATAGGTCACTTCGTCATATACACTTTCAAAATTGGCTCTGGGTCTATTGATCAGATGAGCTTAGGTCAATGGGATGGTTGAGTTGGGGTTTTCAGACTCAGGACCAATTCATCTGAAATTAGAGCAAAACTGGTCCCATTTCCCCTACACATGTCCTATTTGCAGGGCTACAACCTGGGGTCACTTTATCCTCCATTAACAGGAATTCTTGCCTCTCAACTCCTGGGCTCAAGTGAAATCATTTTGCTTTAAGGCAATCCCTGGAAAATAATGCAGGTAAATAGCCAGGGTGTAGGTGTGGGTCTCCTAATGAAGGGAAAACAGAATGCTGCCACATCTCAGTCCTGACTGTCCATTTTATATGACTGCAGGTAGCATTGCAAGAATCTTCGGTCAACCCAACCCAGATCCAGATTGGTGACATTTGAAAGTGAAATTGCTGGGGTCTGTCTGCACTATTTAAGATTTAGCCTTTTCCTATCACCATCAGAGCTGTGGTGGTGCAATGGTTAGTAATGCAGTACTGCAGGCTAATTCTGTTGACTGCCAGCAGTTCGATCCTGATTGGCTCAAGGTTGACTCAGCTTTCCATCCTTCCGAGGTTGATAAAATGAGGAACCAGATTGTTGGGGGCAATAGGCTGACTTTGTAAACTTATTAGGGAGGGCTTTAGAGCACTGTGAAATGGTAGATAAGTCTACGTGCAATTACTATTG
Source organism: Notechis scutatus (assembly GCF_049901735.1). Taxonomy (NCBI): domain Eukaryota; kingdom Metazoa; phylum Chordata; class Lepidosauria; order Squamata; family Elapidae; genus Notechis; species Notechis scutatus. The sequence goes on along the minus strand of NC_142009.1, from coordinate 116,828,118 downwards.
CTATCTTAGGTGCCTACTTCTGCTGACTGTCAGCTGCCTGCAATTTAGCGGATTGAATCTCACCAGGCTCAAGGTTGACTCAGCCTTCCATCCTTCTGAGGTGGGCAAAATGGGGACCCAGATTGTTGGGGGCAATAGGCTGACTCTGTAAACCACTTAGAGAGGGCTATAAAGGACTGTGAAGCAGTATATAAGTCTAAGTGCTACTGTTATTGCTATTGCTGTAGGAGCCTGCCACCATAATTAGAGACATCGGAGGAAGCATCTATAGAAAACTACAGTGTAATATCACTACAACCTTGGACAGTTTTACTTGCACTGTGGTAGTCATGGCTTTCTGTGTTTTACAAATCATCATTCCTCATGTAGTTTCCCATCATAGCAACCCAAAGAAGAAACCATGACCATTGAGATTGTTCATTATATTGCTGCTGTTTAACTGTGAGGTTTGGAAGAGAAAGGATCTTTCTTTGTACCAGACCCAAAGCAGTGTTGCTTTTCCATTTTTTCCATAAGTCGGCTGGAAAGAACATTGGCTGGGTCATGGTGATATCAATGTATTTTCTCTATTTTAAGGCCAATGGCATGGAGACAATTGCAGGTTGGTTTCCAGCTTCTTTGGGGAGGTCGGAGAGGGTTTTTTTTTCCTGAAAAAAAAAAGTCCTTTACTAAAAACTGGGACCCTTCCTAGCTTCCCCTCCCCAAATAAATATTTTATGTGCTTTGTTTAGATTTATGTTTGTACTCTCCTATTTACAGTATTTCCTGACTGTGAAAGCTGCATAATGGTGTCATTTGGGAATCTGCAGTGCAAACGGGGATCTCAGGAATGAAAAGCAATCCCAGAGCAATTAGTTTCTCGTGCTAAAGGGAGGAAACATAGAGAAATGTGTGCTAGGTTAGTAGAAGCCAGAAAGAAAGAAAGAAAGAAAGAAAGAAAGAAAGAAAGAAAGAAAGAAAGAAAGAAAGAAAGAAAGAAAGAAAGAAAGAAAGAAAGAAAGAAAGAAAGAAAGAAAGAAAGAAAGAAAGCAAGCATAGGTCTGCATATTTTTTTGTCAACCCCATTTATAGGCAGAACTAAAATTATTGGACATTAAAGGGCCTGCTATATTTCAAACGGACTCGGACGATTGATTGTGTGGAGATATTGATTCTCATGCCATCTGGATCTCACTTCTTGAACTCCATCCCGGAACAATTGCAGCTACATACTCTTGAGTTCAGCTATTTGCATCATTCTTTTTCTTTCTTAATCAACCCCAAGTTGATTCGATAACATTTGATTGTAACCCATCTAGAAGAGAAATGACGCAAAACTTTTACACCTAATTAGAACTTTACCCCCAAAAGGCTGACTTGTTACAGCAGCATTGTAGGAAATAGAGGGCTGGGTATGCTCATGTGTAGTTGTGTGCCTGTGACAGAGACAGAGAGCCATAATTATAGATTTCTTTTCTCAGTATCTCTGGAAATAGTGGCTGGCATTCCAGTTCAGACGGAAGAAGCTGTGAGCTATCGGCTGTTAGGACATTGTTCCCTCCAAAATTGGCATCTTTTTGGAGAATACTAGTTAAATTATGGTCTGTCCTAAATGAAAGGCTACCTACCCATAATCCCATACTGCTAGGAAGTACAGGTAGTCCTTGACTTACGACAGCAATTGAGCCTAAAATTTCAGATGCTAAGCAAGAGAGTTATGAAATGAGTTTCTCCCCATTTTATAATCTTTCTGGCCATAGTTGTTAAGCAAATCTGGTTTCCCCTTGGACTTAAACTTGTCAGAAGGTCGCAAAAAGTGATCACATAGCCCCGGGGACACTGCAACCATCATAAACACAGGCCTGTTGCCAAGCCTCTGAATTTTGATCACATGACCTCAACGGTTGCAGTCATGTGATCAACGGATGCCACAATGGTTGTAAATATGAATAATGGTCATAAATCGCTTTTTTCAGTGCCATTGTTAACTTGGAATGGTCACTAAATGAATGGTTGTAAATCAAGGACTACCTGTAGACATGAATACTCTAATCCCATGGGTTGCTGGGATTTGTCCAGGCAATCACTAAGAGTCAAGACTGATTGAAGGCATGCACGCGCTCCCACGCCCACACAGTACTTTTAAAAGAAATGTTTCTCTTTAAATCACCTACGCTTAGTCATATCAGCATCATTGCAAACCATGAAAGGAATCACATTTTTCAGCAAGGTATTTTTTCTTGCCTTACTCCTTTTTGAGATTTTGTCATACAGATACAGTAACTGGCAAAGTATGTTGCTTTTAACAGGCAAAATCCTTCACTGTCTGAATGACATTTTTGGCTGCAATTGCCTCCTGCTGCCTTCTGCCAATGAAAACAGAGCTTGGGGGGCATGCGGGCCCCCCCGAGCTTCATTTTTGCTGACAGAGGGCAACTGGAGGCCATTGTGGCTGAAAATGGAGCTTGGCAGCCCATTTTCATTGGCGGAGTGCTCAGGCCACCACAGATGCCCCCGACCCAAGTGATGTCAAGCTGGCCACGCCCACCTGGCCACACCCCCATCCCCAAGATCAAACACAACCTTGATGTGGCCCTCAATGAATTTTGACACTCCTGACTTATAAGAACCACAGATTAAGCACAAGGCAGCTGCAACTGCCAAAAGAGCTAATATAATATTGGACTGAATCAACAGTGGTATATTATCAACATCATGGGAAGTGACAGTTCAGCACTGATCAGACTACATCTCGAATCAGATCCATTTTGGGTCCCACAATACAAGGATGGAAAGAAGAGCTGCAGACATGGTGAAGGTTTTGGAAGCTAAATCATTTGAAAGGAACTGGGTATGTTTACCCTCAAAAACGAGAACATTAAGGAGGGACAAGATTCTTCCAATCTTCTGACTTCTTCTGATGGGCTGTCATGGGGAAGGGATTGTGGAGTAGAACTTGAGGGTGGGAAGGAAGCTTTACAGTTTGAGATCCACACTTTTAAGGAGGAATTTCTTGTAAGAGGCATATTAAGTTAGGGAAACAGCCTGCTCCCTGGAGTCATGGATGATCTATCACTGGAGGTCTTCAACAAAGGTTAAACCACTTCATCTTTGCCTTACAGTGAGGTTGGTAATAAGACAAAGGCCCCGGTCCTCTGTTAGGATGTATCCCTCACAAAAGCGTGGGGGTGTTTTTAAGTGGCAGCACAGAAGACTAAACCCTGAGAAAGAGGGAGTCTGTTTGGTTGATTATACAACTGGTGGCAATAAAAAGGTTTCCCGTTAAGATATATACCACATCCTTACAAGCATCATACTGTGGGATGCAAGTCAAATCAGAGCAATAACCTTATTTTCTGGCCCACACGTAGAGCTGTTGTAATGAGCACAATTTGTCTTTCAGCAACAGCTGGGGCTCAGCAAATCTCAGTTATCGAATAATCCCCCCCCCCCGCTTTTTCTTCTGGTTATTAAAAATTTGCCTGAAAAAGGAAAATGTTCCTTTGAAGCCCATGAAAGCCTGTTTTCAGATATTGTAGCTTGGGTGGTTCTGATCGTTTTCCACCCAGCTCAGCACTTCTGGTCCCTGCCAGGAAATTCATTATGGAGACCTTTGAGCTGCTCCAGCTCCAGCTAATTCATCTGGTTCAACTGGGCCCATGGGTGGCCAAAGCGGGCAGGAGAGGCCCCATTAAAAGGATACAAATGTAAAATAAAATAAATGGCTTTCTTTTCTCCTAAGGCTAGTTATTCACCCAGACATTCCAGGCCTATTTTCACTAGGATCACCTACCAAGAAAAATTAGGGTGAACTGAACACCACATGATAAAAGTCACAGCTGTTCCAATTATAATGAAAGTCAAGGTCGGTGTCCACAAAATTTAGTTTTGTGTATCATGCCCTTCCATCTATTTCAAGAATTTTTAACAACATAGCAACCAAAAATGCAGTTATAGTACTTAAAAAGTCAAGAGTGTATTGAAATTTTTTCAACAATCTTGTTGGGTGTATTGATGTTATTCTCCACATTTTACTGATGGATGGATGTTGAGAAGGCAGAGTTTGCCAAAGGACTTTGAGTGCATATGCTTTGGCTTAAAGTGCTTATAAACAACCAGGAACCCAAGTTCAGTGTCCTTATTTGCAGGGATTTTCTACAGGCATTCAGCTGACTTCAGTGTGACATCTCAAAGCCGTCTCTGTGCACTGTATTCCTGCACTTCATCCTTTTGTGAAATCTGAAATTTGAAATCTGCAGAAATAGCTGCAGACCCGGTAAATGCACAGGAACGTATTTCTGGAGAATACTTTTGAAATGCTTCTTCCAGTTCAAGGAAGCTCAAACAAGACCTCTTAAATCTTCCTTCCTTGCTCTTCTGAAAACAGCCTCATTCTTTAAGCTAATGCAGAGGTCTCCAACCTTGGCAACTTTAAGACTTGTGGACTTCAATTCCCAGAATTCTCCAGCCAGCTATGCTGGCTGGAGAATTCTGGGAGTTGAAGTCCATTAGTCTTAAAGTTGCCAAGGTTGGAGACCTCTGAGCTAATGTATTCCTTGAGACCTTAGACCTAATCACATTTTTTTTAAAAAAAAAAGGAAGCAGCCATTTATTTAAAAAGTTGAAAGAATGATCCATCTTTGACATAATGATTCTAACTGCTTAGCCATTATGCGTGTAAAATATAGCTCAATAATGCAATCTTGCTGGCCAATGATTCTATTTTTTACACATATGAAGGTTCTGCATATTAGGAAAATTCTCTCTAGTTATGTAAAGTTTGGAAAAGTTGTAACTGTAAGAGCAAATGTTGGCATTTCTTCAGATCAGTACCAATGGCATCTGGGCACGGCAGTTGGGGAATAAGAGAGTGAGAAACTCTGGTGGATGAAAGCTTGAGATAGGACCAGAAACTTGAAAATATCTCTTTGCTTTCAAGAAATGTGGCTTCTGTAAATTGTCACTGAGATTAGCTCAGAATGTGGATATTTGTCCATACACTTTCTAACTTGAGAGCACCTAACTACTGATGACAGAAAACTAAAGGATTCTGAAAGATGTCATGCTATACAACTGGAGATCAAAAACTCAAATAGCAATGGCTACTTGACTGAATTTGTCTTGATCTTGGTTGCTACTAGCTTTTGAACTGTTCTTATGCCGATCCCCTTATGCATGATACTCTTCTTTCTTATTTTCTTGCACTTTTCTTTTTAAAATAATCTATTACCAAGCTTATTTTTAGCATTTCTCTTCCCAACTGAAATATTATTTTATACTGAGATCAAGTAAAAAAAAATATAGGTTTCTCCCTGCCTAAGAAAGAAAAAGGAAAGAGATTGGACAACCCTTTGTCTCAAATGGTATAGAGTTTCCTGCTTGAGCAAGGGATTGGACTAGAAGACCTCCAAGGTCCCTTCCAACTCTGTTATTCTAAAAATAAAAAAGACTCCATGAAGAAACTCAGAGACGTCATTGATTCTAGGATACCAGAACATATAAATTAGGTTAATAAGAACTATGCTGTATACCGTGTTTCTCCAACAATACGGCCTCCACCAATAGGAAGCCCCAGCATGATTTATTGGCATAAAATCAAATTAAGCCCCTCCCCCAAATTAAGGCCCATATTAAACATGCGAAATGGGGGGGAATGGCGGGGGGCTTGCCGTTAGGAAGTACTTTGTTGCATGCCCGGATATGGTGCTGCCTGCGTTGGTGGAGCACTTCATATCGGGAGACCTTCCACCACTGTTAATTTCCCTTCTCCCTTGCTGCCGTGGCGTTACAGCAACGCCCGCGGCGTTGGCGCAGCCACGTGCAGCCAGTCAGGGCTCCTCCCTGCAACCGGAGCCCTGATCAGGCGCTCCTGTGGCCACCTTCCCTTTGCCTTCGATGGTAAAGTGAATTATTTTAAAATCCTCCGCTCATCCCATCAGGGCCGTGCGAGCTGAGCAGAGCCGGGAAAGCAAGCCGCGGGTGTTTCCTGGTTCTGCCTAGCCCGTACGGCTCTGCTGCCCTGGCGGGATGAGCGGAGGTTTTAAATAATTCACTTTACCTCGAAGGCAAAGAAAAGCGCCACAGGAGCCCTGAAGCTTAAGCTATACCAACAACAAAGGCAAATCCTCAAGGTGGGCTGGAGGAGGTGGCTACGTGCCCCCGGGCTGCTTCAATGCAAGGTCCTGACTTGCAGCATCCTGCCGTTGCCGCCGCGTCCTTTCGCCACCGCCTCCCTCTCCGACTGCAAAACTCGTGTGCTTCGCCAAACGCTCCGAGCGGCGAGCTCTTTCATACATAGAGAGGGAAAGCGCCGCGTGCTCCGAGAGGCTGGTTCTTTTCTCTAGCCGAGGCTGACATCTGACTGAATCTCTATCCCGCTCCTTTATCCTCACGACGGGGTCGGCATTGGCGCTCTCTGGTGCGGCCACCTCAGCTTGCCAGCCTTGCCCCGCTATGAGGCGATACTGTGACAGCCGCTGCTGCGCCTCCCTTCTCTTTCCTCGCCTCTCCTCCCTTCGCCGGCAGGAGTGTGCGCGCCTGCTGCCACTGCCGCCGCTCCTGAGGCCATCTGGGGCGGACAGGTGGGAAAGCAAGCAAGGTGGCTGCGCTGTCTTCTTTTTCCCTCAGCGAAGCACCGCCGCTTGCCGCCGCCACCGCCACCTGCGATGGGCGAGGAGGCGGCGGAGGCACCGAAATGTCACCAAGACAACGAGTGCCTCCCGCCGGGCCCTCCACTTATCCCGCCAGGGCCGTGGCAGAGCCGTGCGCTGGGCAGAACCAGGAAACACCGCGGCTTGCCTGCCACGGCCCTGGAGGCACTTCCTGTCAGCCTCGGCTAGAGAAAAGAACCAGCCTCTCGGAGCACGCCGGCGTCTTTCCCTCTCTCTCTATGTATGAAAGAGCTCGCCTCGCTCGGAGCGTTGGCGAAGCACACGAGTTTTGCAGTCGGAGAGGGAGGCGGCAGCGAAAAGGACGCGGCGGCAACGGCAGGATGCTGCAAGTCAGGACCTTGCATTGAAGCAGCCCGGGGGCACGTAGCCACCTCCCTCCAGCCCACCTTGAGGATTTGCCTTTTGTTGTTGGTATACTTGGCTTCAGGCGCTCCTGTGGCCGCCTTCCCTATGCCTTGAAGGTAAAGTGAATTATTTTAAAAACCTCCGCTCATCCCGCCAGGGCATGGCAGAGCCGTACGGGCTGGGCAGAACCAGGAAACACCCGCGGCTTGCTTTCCCGGCTCTGCTCAGCTCGCACGGCCCTGATAGGATGAGCGGAGGTTTTTAAAATAATTCGCTTTACCATCAAAGGCAAAGGGAAGGCGGCCACAGGAGCGCCTGGAAGAAATGTCTCCTCAGGGCTCCGGTTGCAGGGAGGAGCCTGACTGGCTGCACGTGGCTGCGCCAAACGCGCGGCGTTGCTGTAACGCCCTACGGCAGCAAGGAGAAGGAAATTAACGGTGGTGGAAGGTCTCCGAACATCCAAGCTGTCGCCGCCCGCCCACCCGAGGATGCAAGGGGGAATTAAGTCACCCGAAAGACGGCCTAGCCGGTTTTTCGGGGTCAAAAAAAATAAGGCCCGGCCTTATTATGTGAGAAACACGGTAGAATGGAATGGAATGGAATGGAAGGGATGGGATAGAATAGAATAGAATAGAATAGAATAGAATAGAATAGAATAGAATAGAATAGAATAGAATAGAATAGAAGCTTGAAAGGGACCTTAGAGATCTTCTAGTCCAGCCCCTTGCTCAAGCAGGAGAATTTATACCATTTCAGACAAATGACTGCCCAATCACTTCTTTAAAATCTGAGGAGAGACTGTGTACAGGTAGACCTTGAGTTACAACTATTCATTTAGTGACTGTTCAAGTTACAATGGCATTGAAAAAAGTGACTTATGACCAATTTTCACACTTAGGACTGTTGCAGCATCCCTATAGTCGAAATTTGAATGCTTGGCAACTAGCATGTAATGATGAAAGTTATGCTATTCTGGGGTCATGTGATCACCATTTGTAACCTTCCCCTGCTGGCTTCCAACAAGCAAAGTCAATAGGGGAAACCAGATTTGCTTAAAAACCACACGACTTATTTAACAATTGCAGTGATTCACTTAACCGAGGGAAAAAGGTCATAAAATGAAACACAACTCACCTAATAATTGTCTTGCTTAGTAATGGAAAATTTTGGGCTCAACGGCAGTTGTAAGTCAAGGACTATTTGTATACTGCTTTAATAGTAATTTTCTACAATCAATTGCCCTTCAGATGTTTGGGAATTAGTATCTGATTACAATTTGCAGAAAGTATTTGTGTCTTTTTATATCATGTTGCCGGTCTTTCCCTCTGAAAGAGTGTGTGCAGTTTGCGAGATAAAAAATGCACAGCAAATCTGAAACTGAAAAAAAAAGGGTGAATTTGCACAAAATGTACGCTCAACAGATGGCATTGAAGCATGCAAAATTCATCTTAGGTTGACAGGATGGTTTCTTCTGCTTAATTTATAAATGAACCGCAGATGGGTGCATAGAATATACATTTAATATAGATTATGATTTATCTCCTCAAGGATGCTAATTGAATGATGAGAAGATGAAGGGATCAAGACTATTTCCAAAGTTGCATATTTTTAAAAGTATCTTTGCCTCTACCAACTGGTTCAACTGGCAAAAATTGGCTCAGGCTACTTAACCACATGTGGAAAAGAGATAGGGTTCAATGGCCGAGCAAACATTTTGGGTGTAAAAGGGCTGTGTGTTGACACTTGTTTGTTTAGTAAAGTCCTTGCATTCAAGCAACTCTTTCTGCAGAACAATTGAAAAACCCTAGAAAAAAGATGGTTGCTCATTTCCAATCCTTCTCTTTTCTCTTATGTCTCCTAAACAATGATAAGTGAGATCAACCTGAGGGAAATATGATTATGGTCTATAGACCAAGTAAGTCTACGATGCAGCTATGTAACCAGGCATTGCAATACAATTATTGCTACTCAGATCAAACAAGTAAAAGCTCCATACAACCAGTATGATCTAGTGAGTAAACACCAGGCTAGAACGTGGGAGACCATGATTTCAAGTCACGCCTTAGCCATGAAAGCCAGCTGGGTGACCCTACGCCAGTCTCTCTCAGCTCTTAGACCACGGGTGTCAAACTTGCAGCGTCACGTTGCTGTCATGTGACATATCATGTTTTTTTCCCTTCATGGAGCTGGGGTGGGCATGGCCTGCACATGACAGATCTGGCCCCCAGGCTGTCAGTTTGATACCCTTGCCTTAGACCAGTGGCCCCCAACCTTTTTTGTGCCACGGCCCGGTACCGGCATCACAAAATGATCCGCGGCCCGGTACTGGCATCAGCACGCATGACAAGGCAAGGCGAGCCGAGCGACCGGCCAGCCAGCCGTCCCCCGCTTCTCCCCGCCACCTTCAACTCCTCCTTTGTACCTTTTTTGTGCTTTTTTGTGCTTTCTTAATCTCCTCCGCCATCGGGACGGCTCTTCGTTCGAAGCCGCCCACCCCTTCGATGAAACTAAGGCGCAAGGATTCCTTCAGGACCCAAACGCTGCTTTCCAACCGGAAAAGCTCACCCGGAAGCACTTTCTCATCGAAACAAGATGGTGGCGCCCAGCAAACCGGCGGCCCGGTAGAAAATGGTCCACGGACTGGTACCAGTCCGGGGCCCGGTGGTTGGGGACCCCTGCCTTAGACCACTCTCAATACTGTTGTTGTGGGGAAAATAGGAGGAAGAATATGTGTTGAACATGTGAGCCACCTTGAGTTACATCTAAAAATACATACCCATACATATATGCATGTATATTATATTCACGGAATATAATGATATTGCCCTTTTTGCCCTATAGTGATAAATTTATTTATTATTTTACTTTAAATTTTTAAAAACCCTTCTTTATCATTTTTATAAATAATTCAACATAGCTAATACTCCTTCCTTCTCCTATTTTCCTCATAACAACAACCCTGTGAGGAGAGTTTGGCTAAGAGAGAGTGACTGGCACAAAGTCAAAGCCACTTTTCAATCCTAAAGTGGGATTACAATTCACAGGATCCTGGTTTCTAGCCTGGTGCCTATTAGCCTAGTATTTTTCAAGCTTGTTAATTTTAAGATGTGTGGACTTTCACTCCCAGAATACTCCAACTTTACAGTTCACAAGTTTGAAACATATTGTATTAGACTATTTAGAGAGAAGACTGATCCAGTGAGAAGTGGGGTAATGTGGTGGTTGAATTGGGACAAGGGAGACGTAAGGCTCCACTTGACCCATATAATTTGCTGGATGGTTTTGGATAAGTCCAGCCTGTACCACAGAGCTGTCATAAAGGCAAAGTGATTGGAAACCCTCCATAAAGCCCAGTTTTGCTCCTAGAGGAAAAGCATAATACGAATGCAATGCAATAAATAATATCTTCTTTTGCATCCTTCCATGGAATATGGTGGCATCCTTGTAGTCATTTGATGCAGAGATGTGGCAGATTTGCAATTTGTGTTCAGAGCAAGCTTGCTTTTCACTTGTTTCCATTTGACAGCTCCTTCATGTAAGAAAGGAGAGAGACAAAGAATGACTCCTTTAAGTACATTTAAAAAAAAAAAAAAAGATTGTATTTTTCATATCTTATTAGCAAACCCGTCAGGTTGTACAACAGAGTTTTGTCTCTAATTTTACTTATCTCAGCTGTCAGAAGCCTGGCTTAGTAAGCACCCTCCGTCACCAATATTGTTCTTTTCTTGTTGTCCTTATGGATGGAACACAATGTTTAGGGCAGAGTTCGGAGCACCTTGGAGAATGAACTGGGAGAGAAGGAGGCACAGGAATCTGTTGAGGGAACAGAATGAAGAGTGGAGGAAAGTGCATTAGAAGCACCATCTAAATCATTCCCTTGCTATATAAAAAACAAGCTTTCCTGAATGCTGAGTTTAAACACATTTTAAAATTGGAATCTAATTGCAGGCTTAGTTTAGCTGACGACAAAATTTAATATTCACATTCCTGTCTGCCATGCAGACAGTTTCTAATATTTTTCACTGAGAAACCCAGGCCCATTCAGTTAGACAGCAATGCTGGAGAAGGGGGACTCTATTTTAAGCTTAACCCCCAGCATTCTGAATCACCTGCACTGCCCTGAATCTAGGAACAGATATGCCAACATATTGTAAGGTGACAGAAAAACAAGCTAGCAGAAGTTAGACTAATTCTAACTAGTGGAAGCAAATCTTACAGAAGCAAAATAACAAGTTAGAACAATTCTATTGTTATGTCCCTTCAATATGATACCTGGCATCCTCCTTGTCACAAAACAACAACTTAAATTTGTCTTATTGTTTTTCATTGCTGAAAACAATTCTCCTTTCCTCTATCCTTCCCATGGTCTGTCATTGCCTTGTATTCTCCATGAAAATATTTCTTCTGCAACAGGCAAAAAACTACCAAAAGGAAATTATCAATACAGATAGTCTTTGACTTACAAGTTTGTATAGTGACCATTCAAAGTTACAACAGCTCTTTCTGACAAAGTCAATGGGGAAGCCAGATTCACTTAACAAACGGGTAAGTAACTTATCAGCTACAGTGATTCACTTAACAATGGTGGCAAGAAAGGTCGTAAAATGAGACAAAACTCACTTAACAAATGTCTCATTTAACAACAGAAATGTTGGGTTCAGTTGTGTTCATAAGTCAAAGACTCCCTGTAGCAACTAACACATGGGGCATCTCTTCCTTATGTGTTAACTTTCCAAAATCCCAAGCCAAGAAGTAACTGCTTCTGAAGCATGATTAAAAGAATAGTGAAGTAAGCATTTAGTCGAAAATCTATTTGAAATTGTTTAAGGGAACTCATTTTCCTCCAATCCTATTTATAAAACTGCAAGAACATGGGCACTTCTGTTCTGTTTCAGAGACCTCAGGAGGTCCTTCTCTGATAACATTAAGCACTTTCTAAACTAATTACGGGCACACCATCCATAAAATTTATGTCAGAGAAATTTCATGTACACCATACCCCCTAAAATACAATAAAATTACTTGTTGCTATGAAGTAAGCATTGGCCTTTTTTTCAGTTCATTGCCCTACTTCCATATTCAAGAAGATATCCATGTATCTTTTTTTTTTCATAACACGAAGACGAATCTGTGAATTCAGTGCATCAAGAAGTTATCTGATTTTAGCCCCCGTTATTACAGGTATACTCTAGGACAGGGGTCTCAAACTCAATTTACCTGGGGGCCGCTGGAGGCAGAGTCTGGGTGAGGCTGGGCCGCATAAGGGATTCCACAAAAAACGTTGTTAAAAAAATATCCTCAAATGTCATCAACAGTTAATGATTTCTCCAATACGTGAACTGTCCTGAACACGTGAATGGAACATTGAATGAAGATCACGAACAGTTTCCTCAGAACATGGCTTCTCCAGCTTACTCCTTGCTGCCAGAGACTTGACAACGCTTCCTCTCACATATCTGAGCCACATTTGGCTTGAGAGAGGAGGCACTTGAGACCCTCAGTATGGCTTGAAGATGATCGTCAGTAAGTCTGGACCTGTACTTGGACTTGTTAAAGTTCAGGGTGGAGAACCCACGACGAGGAACGGCGGGCAGGACTTCCTTCAGAGGTCCATTCCCCCTGCAGGCCGCACTAATATTATACTTTCATATCACGGTGGGGGCCACAGGATATCGTCCTGCGGGCCGCAATTGGCCTGCGGGCCGCAAGTTTGAGACCCCTGCTCTAGGGCAAAGAATACTAAACCCTTTGCTATCACACTTCCCTTTGGTGTAATCAGAATACACAAACCTTTCCTAAAAAGCCAAACACCAAAATGAACACAAACAAACAATTAAAACAGTACAGTGAAACTTTGGGAAAAGTGGACTTATTATATCAATGTAATCAAAAGGTTCTCCAACTCCCTCTGTCTGTAATTCCCCAAGGAAGGTTTATTTCACATTTGGGAAACTGTAGTCTAGGTTTAATATGGAAGGCAAGATCAGGTTTCAGTGAAAAGGGAAAAATCAGCAGTTCTTTTTGGTACGGCTCCTTCTTTCTTTCTTTCTTTCTTTCTTTCTTTCTTTCTTTCTTTCTTTCTTTCTTTCTTTCTTTCTTTCCTTTTTTGGCTGTGACTGTCTCTTTAATGAACTTCCATCATTTCTGAACTGGTGAGCATATCTGGAAGTCTGAGAACATAAGCTAAGGACACTTTTGCAGTATGGCTACAAGGATGGGTGTTTATTTAGATTTTTTAAAATCTACTTTTACTATTTTTATATATAACGCAATGTGGTGAACATGCCTAATGTGCCTTCCTCCTTCTGTTTCCCTCACCACAACCCCGTGAGGTGGGTTGGGCTGAGAGAGAGTGACTGACCCAAAGTCATCTAGCAAGCTTTCATGCCCAAGGAGGAACTAGAATTCACAGGCACCCGTGGTGCCTTAACCATTGCACCAAACTGGCTAATGACGAAGCATAAAACACTGATAGAGCAAATTGCAAACTGGTGCAGTGTCCCCCATCACTCCTTCTCTGTTCACCAGGTTATTATTATTGTTGTTGTTGTTGTTGTGTTATTATTGTTATTATTATACACATAGGTTTATTTCCAAACTGAGCATTGGGTTGAAGCCTGTGTCATACTTTGCCAAGAGTGCCTTCAGTATATATGTTGTGGATGGAGCAATTTGAAAAATAAAGACTATGCCTGAAGCTCACACTTCACTTATAATATGTAAGCCATTTATTTATTTAAAAAAGAAATTCACTGCAAGTCAGATACAGATTGTCAATATCTGGTATTAATTTCTATCTTCACTCTACTTTCCTTCCTCCTTTTTTTGCCCCCAAATATCCAGTTATTTCATAACATTAATCTTTAGCCATATCCAAATTTGATTTCCTAAAATAGTACAAGTTGGGACAGAGCAGAGTGGATGTCCACCAGAAGGCAAAGGAAGGGGGGAAGGACACTTTTCCTTTGCATGAGGGCAACATGCAAACACTGTGACTTGCATAAGTGTTATAACATAAATGTACAACTGAGGCATTTTCTCAATGAGATGATTCTGATATGTCATCATTTTGCTGTCATCGTAAATTTAATGGATGCTGATGCATCCATGCAGCCTCTACTCTGTATATGTCAGTTATTGATGTAACCACAAGTCATCTGATGACTGATTACATGCCCACTGGCTAAGCATTGGGTTTTATGCTCCTTCCCCTCCCCGTGGCCACAGAAATTAGGATTCCCACCAGAGGTGGTATTCAGCAGGTTCTGACCAGTTCTGGAAAGCCAGTAGCAGAAATTTTGAGTAGTTGAGTAGTGTTTTCTAATAGCCTCAGATAGCTCTCTTGAAAATTACTGTATACCAAATGGCCGAAATGGCTTTGTTCTTAGGCAAAGTGAGGTCAATGCTCCATGCAGTCAGAGCACAGAAATGGCATTTGCCTGTGTATCAGAATTCCATAGGTGCCACGTTTTGCTCACTTGTGACAGTCCAATTTTTGCAACAAACTTTTTTGCAGGGAGGCAAAAAAAGTAAGCTTAAAAAAAGAAGGGGGAGGAGAGATATAACCTCATTTCTTATCTATCTTCACATTTTAAATTACCCTAAAACAAGGTCAGACCCAATTTGGTGTAATGGTTAAAAACATTGGGCTTGAAATGGGGAGACTGAGTTCTAGTCCTGCCCAAGGCCTGAAGCCAGCTGGGTGAATTTGGGCCAGGCCCACTCTGTCAGCCCTAGGAAAAAGGTAATGGCAAACCACTTCTGAAAAACCTTGCCAACAAAACTGCAGAGACTGGTCCAGGCAGTCACCAGGGTTGAAAAACTGACTGGAAGCCACACAACACCTCTCCAAAACCTCAAAGATAATCTCTCTCTCTCTCTCTCTCTCTCTCTCTCTCTCTCTCTCTCTCTTAAGTATGGTCGGTGGGTCCCATTGAAAGACGAGGCTCAAGTAGTGAACAACAGCTCTTTATTTAGGAAGCAGATTCTGAGATGAGAACCCTAGCCACGGCAGCTCTTTTTATAGAGCTGGCCGCGGCTAGGCAGCCTATGACAGACTTTTGAGCTTGCCGTGCTTGGTTTTACCCAATCGCGGCAACCCCCATACGAACCAATCAGGATTGCTTTATATCGTCCAATCACGGCCCGGCTCTTCCGGACCAATAGGAATGCAGGCCTACAAGCCTGCTAGTATGGAACACTCTATGTGTGTGTGTGTGTATGTATGTGTGTTGGTATGAAAACTGAACATTGTAAGCTCTTTCTCTCTAACAAAGAAAATCTTTAAAACATTTTATAAAAATTCTCCAACAAGGCAGAAACAGTATATTATTTGTTATTATTCAACCATGATAAAAACCATTGCTTTCAAAATATATTTCAAAAAAAGTCTATGGAGATTCTCAGTCATCCAAGTCATAATTGTCCCAAAGTTGCTTTTTGAAGAGGCAACTGGACTTTCTGGACCAGAATATTGGAATATTTTGGAAAGTTTCAGAAAAGATCCTCAGAGGTACAAAAGAAGCTCTGGAAGTCTTGCCCCTTGAATTTTTCATGCTTCAGGAGGACAGACAATAGATGCATTATGTATCAAGGTGCTTAAGGACAATATGAAAACATCTGTGCTTTCCTTGTCACTTTTATCTTCACCTATTACTGTCTGACCAATATGTCTCTGTCTCAATGAAAGTTGTCAAATACTGTTTTGTTGTCTGGCATTTCTCCGTAACATACTAATAAGCAACTTTTAGATGTCCTTCTTCCCAAACAAGCTGATTACTCATTTTTAGTTTTCCTAATTAGTCAGCCATGTATAAGTTTCACAGTTTTGCATCCTACTGTTTGTCATCAGAACCAGTAGTAGTTAATGAAAATTGTATGTTTAAATTTTGAATTTATTTTCAACTGGCCTTGATTGCAATAATGTAAATTAAACTAAAGTAAACTGATCTGGCATCTATAGACTGGAGCTTCATAAAGTATTATTCATCTCTTAGGAATGGGTAAGATTTTAGTTATAGTCATTGTCTCTAGGAATTTACCTAAATTCACAAATCTCTTAATAAATAGAATAGCAGGAAATTGGGGTTTCTCCTCCTACCCTCCCCCCATGACAAAATTGGGGCATTTGAAAATTAAATAATCTAAACACATGGAGTTGAAATGCTTCTGAAAAATCTGAATTGGCAATACTGTCTAATTCACCATTTTTGAAGTAGGGAATGTGTTGAAGTAAGGATTGTTTATCTTTAATAATTACAAAATAGGTATATTTGATCAATATAGATGGGTGAAAAATCCCATTCAATACTATTTGGGTGGGGGGGGAAAGAAACTACAAACTTGTGTTCCCTCAGAAACAAGGCAGAAAGTATCACCAGCTTTCTAACTGTTTGTTCTTAGTATGTTTTTTCTAAAGATTGGTTTTAATAATGTCAGAACTTTGATATGATGCTGTCACCTCTCTGTATAGTACAAAAGCAAGAATAATGGCTCTCAAAAGAGAAAGTGGAATTCCACTCCTGATAGCCCAGATAATGAGTCACTAGGATCCTGGCAGTTCAGGAATTGTTGACAAAATAATTAAAGGGTCTCAAAATAGGGTTTCTGCATGTTATAATAATAGCACTGCCTGCATCCCTACAGAACCTGTAATCTTTTATTACTGTGGGTTGGGAAAGGACATGCATGCAGAGATCTGTCTCTGTCTCTGTCTCTTTCTCTGTCTCTCTCTGTTTTATGATTAAATATATGAGAGACATGACATTAATGAATGTCTTCGGCATATTTCAACTTATGCTTGTCACTTACATTGTCTGTAAGCAACAATAGAGTAGGTAGATTTTCCAGATTAAAACATCATTCCAAATGGAAAGAGAAATGGAACAAATTTAAAATACTTAAATAATGTAAAAGAATAGCCAATCATAGTTAATTACATGGAGCTAGCCCTAGACTTTGGGAAACATTTGGAAATTAATTAAAATGAGCTCTTTGTTGATTTCCAAATGTTGAAGGACAAGTAATGATTCCAAGAGACCTCACTATCACACATGTTCATTTCCCACTTAATATGATCTCTGCCAACAAACTGGTTTACATGGCATTTTGTAACTTGTTTTCCTGTGGGAAGAGGGGACAATTCATCCTGGAAAATCTTTTGCTTCACAAATGGAAATTACTCACCCCTTCCAGTGGGAGGAAGACATCCTTTTCACAGGAATTTCAGACGGCTGCAATTTCAAACCAAGGTCATACAAGCATTTACAGGGATGAACTTGTTCACCCAAAATGCAAGCAGCAGCACGGAAAGAGTTCTCAACTGTTGTAAATGTCTTTCCCTTTGAGACCTCAAGCATCAAAATAAATATTATTTTGGCTAGACAACTAAATTGGATGCAAATGTTCTGATAGAAAATGTAAAATTCAAAGGGAAGTGCAGTTTTCTGCCTTTGTGGCATTTGACAATGGAGTTGACTCTTTTCATCAGTATGGAACTACCAGTTCAGCTATGCTGGCTGGAGAATTCTGAGAGTTGAAGTCCACAAATCTTAAAGTTGCTAAGTTTGGAGACCTCTGTTGTAAGTCTTCTAGTAGTCCAACTCCCTGATCGGGCAGGAAACTCTATACCATTTCAGACAAATGGTTGTCCAATCTCTTCTTAAAAACTTGCAGTGTTGGAACATTCACAACTTCTGGAGGCAAGTTGTTTCCACTGATTAATTTTTCCAACTGTTAGGAAAACACAAAAAGTGAACCTTATACTGTCATAGCATGACATAAATGTCATCACTGTGATTTAATCATGGCTTGCTGTAAACACTTCTGTTTATGCCATGCCTTCAGATCACACCCAGAAACTGGCAAAAACTGCTACTCATAAGCGAGGAATGGCCCTTCAGGAGATCCATTACTTCAAGACAGCAACATTTGCCAATGCAGGCCCTAAGCTGTATTAACGGAGGGATAAAATCAAGATCAAATTGTAGGAAGCCCCCTGCCCACCGAAGAATGAAATATTTTGGGAAATATTAAAAACGCTAGAATATTATATTTCCCTAAAGGCCGTGGTGGGATTCAGCCAGTTCGCACCGCTTCGGGAAAACCAGTTGTTAACTTTCTGAGCAGTTTGGCGAACTGTTTGTTAGAAGAAATCATTAGGGCAGAGAACCAGTTGTTAAATTATTTCAGTCCCACCTCTGCCTAAAGGAGAAACGGAGAAACATGTTTTTAGAGTCAGAAAGCAGCCCCCAGTCTTTCTTAACAGCCCACAGCAGATGCCAGCACTTAAGGAGGTAAAGAGCTTATTGAAAGAGGAAGCCAACTATCTAGATGGCTCCATTCGCAAGCAAACAATTTTACTGCAGGCCGAAATCCATTTAAGACAGGATATTTCAAAACTCCTTGCAGCAAATTTTGACAGCTAACAAAAGCAGAATGATAGCAAGATCCAACACAGGACAAAAGCCATTAGCCACAATAGAAATTGCCCAACACCCTTTTAGAAACACAAAGCCCATCTTGCACAAATCCCAAACTTCAAAGTTACAGAAACTACCCTGTTTCTCCAACAATACGGCCTCCCCCAATAGGAAGTCCCAGCATGTTTTATAGGCATGAAATGAAATTAAGCCCCTCCCCCCAAATTAAGGTCTATATTAAAACATGCAAAATGGGGGGGGAATGGTGGGGGGGCTTGCCGTTAGGAAATACTTTTGTTGCACACCTGGATATGGTGCTGCCTGCGTTGACCCCAATACGAAGTGCCCCACCAATGCCAAGGTCAACATCCAAGCCATCGCCGCCCGCCCGAAGATGCAAGGGGGGGGGAATTAAGTCACCCCCGAAAAGACGGCCTAGCCATTTTTTCGGGGCTCAAAAAAAAAATAAGACCCGGCCTTATTATATGAGAAACACGGTATAAAGATCCCTCCACCTATCCAGCTATTTGGTCAGCTGCCCCAGAACCACAAACCCTGGTGGTTCTGTTCATCAATAAACTTTCTTTCCAATCAGCCTCCATGTTGTTTGTAGCGTCTTTCTCTCAGCTTGAAACTGAACCAGATGGATTTTCCTTCCGACAACATGAAGTGTTAGTACCACTTTATAATGCTTTGGTAAGACTATACTTGGAATATTGCATCCAGTTTGGGTTGCCACAGTATCAAAAAAGATGTTGAAACACTAGAAAGAGTGCAGAGAAGAACAACAAAGATTATTTATTTATTTATTTATTTATTTATTTATTTATTTGATTTGATTTGCCAATTGTTTACAAGATAATAAGTATAAGTGTATACATAGTTGTGAATACATGAAATGGGTACATATAAGAAAAATAAAAGAAGAATAAGAGAAACAATAGGACAGGGACGGTAGGCACGTTGGTGCGCTTATGCACGCCCCTACAGACCTCTTAGGAAAGGGGTGAGGTCAATAGTAGACAGTCTAAGGTTAAAGTTTTTGGGGTTTGGGAAGAAACTACAGAATCGGGTAGAGTATTCCAGACATTGACCACTCTATTGTTGAAGTCGTATTTCCTGCAATCAAGTTTGGTGCGGTTAACTTTGAGTTTGTATCTATTGTGTGCTCTTGTGTTGTTATGGTTGAAGCTGAAGTATTCATTGACAGGTAGGACATTGCAATGTATGATTTTATATACCATGCTTAAATCAGACCGAAGACGGCGTAATTCAAGGTTTTCTAGTTCTAGAATTTCAAGTCTGGTGGCATAATTAGGGGACTGGAGGCTAAAAATATACAGAGAATGGTTGCAGGAATTGGGTATGTCTAGTTTAATGAAAAGAAGGACTGACATGATAGGAGTGTTCCAATATCTAAGGGGCTGCCACCAGTGGTGGGATTCAAAAACTTTTACTACCAGTTCTGTGGGTGTGGCTTGGTGGGCATGGCCATGTGACTGGGTGGGTGTGGCTTTTTTTGCAGCCCCCACTTGTTTTTGGGAGCTTCCTAGCCACAGAGGAGTCTCTGGGGGCGTTGTTTTTGCTCCCCTAAGGCTCCCCTGGGGCTCTAAAAGAAAAGGAAACAGAGCATGGGGGGGCAGGGAGCACCCCTCCAAGCTCTGTTTTGGGAGCTTCCTAGCCTCAGAGAAGCCTCTGGGTGGGCGTTTTTGCTCCCCTAAGGCTCCTCTGGGGCTCTGGAAGGCAAAAAATGGAGGGGGGGGCCTGAGCTCCTCCCTCCATTTTTTGCCTTCCTGGGCCTTAGCAAGGGAAATCAGGGCACAGCTGATCTTATCTACCACTAATTGTCTGGAGGGGAAAAAAAAAAAGAAATACCTTAGGCGAATGTCAGGCAGGCGGGCGGGATGAGCGAGCATCGGGCAGGAGGGCGACCGGGTGGGGTGAGTGAGCATCGGGTGGGTAGGGGGCGTGGCCAGCCAGAACTTACTACCGGTTCGGCGACCCACACCAAATTCATGCTACCAGTTCGCCTGATCCGGTGCGAACCGGCTGAATAACACCACTGGCTGCCACAAAGAAGGGGTTTAACTTATTCTCCAAAGCACCTGAAGGCAGGGCAAGAAGCAATGGATGGAAACTACTCAAACGGAGAGAAGCAATGTAGAACTAAGAAGAAATTTCCTAACAGTTAGAATAATTAATCAGTGGAACAACTTGCCTCCAGAAGTTGTGGATGCTCTAAAACTTGTGTCAAATATCACATTTTTTATACAACTATGACGTTGATAACTGAGAATCTTCATAGACATCCAATACTTGAGGTTTTTAAGAAGAGATTGGACAGCCACTTGTCTGAAATGGTATAGGGCCGTGATGGAGAACCTATGGCATGTGTGCCACAGATGGCACGCAGAGCCATTTCTGCCGGCACGCAAGCCACAGGTAAACTTTTTTTAAAAAAAATTTTTTTTATTGGTTTTTAAAAACAAACATAAACAAACAAAACATAAAAACATCAAGCTATCTTCCATATGTGTATATACAGTGTGCCGGTTGGTTTACAAATTGTTTTGTGCTTCCATTTTGTAGTCTTCAATTATAATTACATTGCATATAATCTCATATTTTCAATCAAAAATTAAATACCTTAGTATCATTATTAATCAATCATTTGACTATACTTTTATTCATTCAAGTTTTACAAGATAATCATAATTTACTTAGTTTATTTTATAACAGTTCATATTATCATCCCAAATCTATCCTAAAATCATTTTGTAGATTTAAGAAAGAAGTACATCTTTATATATTTATTATTTTCTAAAAGTCTACATATTTCATTACTATATTTTATTATCTAACCATTGATAGAAAAGATCCCAAATTTTATAAAATTGTTTATCCTCTTGTTCTCTAATTTCAAATGTCAATCTACTCATTTCAGCACATTCCAATATTTTCTTAATAATTTCCTCCTGTGATGGTATTTTCTCATTTTTCCAATTTTTAGCAAATACAATCCTAGCCACTGTTAATACATTTACAATCAGATATTTCAAGTCTTTACTATATATTTCAAGTAAAAATCCCAATAAAAATATATCTGGTTTCAAGTCTATATGTTTTTTTTTTGTCATTTTTTCCAACCATGTGTGGATTTTAGTCCAGTATTTTTTAGCATCCGCACAAGTCCACCACATATGGTAATATGAGCCAGGTGTCTGATGACATTTCCAACATTTTCCGGATTTATTCTTGAACATTCTTGCTATTCTTGTCGGGGGGAAATGCCACCTGTAAAACATCTTATACAAATTTTCTTTATATGCTGTTGACATTGTCATTTTATAATTTTGAGACCACAATTTTTGCCATTTCTCTAAATCGATCCCATATCCAAAATTCTTCCCCCAAGCAATCATAGTTTCTTTAACTTGTTCTTCTTCTAATTTAATTTCTAATAAATATCCATACAGTTTTTTAATCACCTTTTCATCAGTACCTGTCAAAATCTTATCTAAATCAGTCAATTTATCATAGAAACCTTCCATTTTAGAATCTTTATCATACCTTGAATGTATTTGTGCATATGAAAACCAATTCATCTTTATACCTTGTTCCTCTAGTTTTTGTATAGATTTGAGTTCACCCTTTTCATTCAATATTTCACCATAGCTAACTGTTTGTTCCTTTTTGTATATTATAGGATAAGAAAATGCTTCAATAGTCGATAACCAGACTGGAATTTTCAAATAATTTTTAATCTTCTCCCAGTTTAACCACAGAGACTCCCGTATATAATGTCTTCTAAAATACCCCTGTGTGTTAGTTCCTTTATACTATAAAAAAGCATGCCACCCCAACAACAAATCATGTCCTTCTAATGTCAACAATCTAGTGTTTCTTAGTGTTATCCATTCCTTAACCCACATCAGATAGTACAACTCCCAATTAGGTAAACCAAATCCTCCTCTAATTCTAGCATCTTGCAAAAGTTTTAACTTTATTCTCGCTTTCTTACCTTGCCATATATATTTCAACACAATTTTATTTAGATCTTCAAAGTAATCTTTTCCAAGCCTAATTGGAATTGTTTGAAACAAATATAAAATTCTGGGTAATATATTCATCTTGATTGTTGAAATTCTCCCTATTAGTGACGGTTGTAAATTTTCCCATTTTACCAGATTTAGTGCTATCTGCTGTTTAAGTTTGATATAATTATCCTCTTTTAATGTACTACGTCTTGCTGTCAAATATATCCCCAAGTACTTGATCTTATTTGTGACCTGAATTTTCAATAGGTCTGCCAGTTCTTCCTTTTGTCTTAATAGCATATTCTTTGTCAAGATCTTTGTCTTGTCTTTATTTATTTTCAAACCAGCCAGCTTTCCATATGTCTCTATCTTTTCTATCAATTTTGATGCTGTTTCTAAAGGGTCTTCTAAGATGAAAACCAGATCATCTGCAAATGCTTGCAGCTTAAATTCTTCCTTTTTGATTTTCATTCCTTTTATATTCTTTTCATCTCTATTATTTCTGTTTAGCACTTCCAAAATTAACACAAACAACAAAGGTGATAGTGGGCACCCTTGTCTTGTTCCTCTTCTTATATTGATAGAGTTTGTCAGTTCTCCCTCTATCATTACCTTTGCCGTTTGCTTATAGTATATAGCTTTTATTGCTTGAATAAATTTTCTAGCCAAGCCCATCTGTTCCAACAGTAATAACATGAATCGCCAATTCACATTATCAAATGCCTTCTGTGCATCTAGAAATATCAGAGCCATTTGTTTTTCAGGATGTGCCTCGTAGTATTCCAAGGTGTCCAAGATTACTCTCATATTGTCTTTAATTTGTCTCTTTGGCAGAAATCCATTTTGATCAGGATGGATAAAATTATTTAAATATTTTTAAGTCTTTCTGCCAATATTGAAGCAAAAGTTTTATAATCTGCATTTAGTAGAGAAATGGATCTATAGTTCTTAATTTGTAATGGGTTGGCCTCCTCTTTTGGAATAAGTGTAATATAGGCTTCTGACCATGATTTAGGTATCTTCTTCTTTAACATAACTTCATTCATAACTTCTAGCAATGGAAGATTCAACGATTCTTGTAATGTTTTATAAAATTCTGCCGGAAGTCCATCTGGGACTGGTGCCTTTCCATTATTTTGCTTCTTGAGGTCCTCAGTTAGCTCCATCATCGTTATATTGCTTTCTAACATTTTTTCAGTCTCTTTAGGTATCTGAGGTAAATTAGCACTCTGTAAGTACTGTTTAACTCTTTCCTCATCAATATTCTCTTGCATATATAATTTCCCATATAAGTCTCGAATGATTTCCTTCTTCTCTTTACTACCATGGCAAACTTGGCCTTGGTCATCTATTAATTGCAATATTTTCCTTGATTCTTTCTCTTTTCTCAATTTGTATGCTAACCATCTACCTGGTTTTTTTGCGTCTTCAAAGTAGTTCTGTTTAGCACCTCTAATTTTCTGTGCTAATTCTTCTTTTTCTATTTGACCTATTTAATGTTTAATTATATCCATTTTTAGCTTGATGTTCTTTTTCTGTGGCATTTTCTGTAGCTCTTTTTCAAGTCTTTTATGCTCATCCTCTAGGGCCTTAGAGGCTAGTCTTTTCATAGTATTCCTTTTCCTTGTATAGTCTATTATCAAGCCTCTAACATATGCCTTCATTGTATCCCATACATTCTGAATTGATGTGTCTTCTTTTTTGTTTTCTCTAAAGAAAAAAGCCAATTCTTTCTCCATCCACTGTGTGAAGTCTTTTTCCTTTAAAATAGTATTATTTAACGTCCATCTAGATCTTCTTTTTTGTCCTTTCCATTTAATTGTCATTGGATTGTGATCTGCCCAAGTAAAGCCACAGGTAAACTTATCTCACTGCACACGCGCATGCCTCACAGCTGATTTTCGGCTGGTTTGAGGCCTTTTTCGGCCTTCCAGAGGATTGAAAAAAAGCTCTGCACAGCAGTAGTCCCCCACCCTTTTTTGGCGGGGCCCCCCGCCCCCCCCCCCTTTTGGGGGCGCCCCCCCAACACCAAAATGCCCCGCCCCCCCCACAAGGATGATCACCTAAACCCCCCCCCAAACCACACCCCCCCCAAACCCCCAACAAAACCAAAAAAAAAAAAAAAAAAAACCCCAACCCCCCCCCCCCCCAACCCCCCCCCCCCCCCCCCCCCCCCCCCCCCCCCCCCCCCCCCCCCCGAATAGGCCCCAGTATTAATAGGAAATTATGAAACGGGCCTATTCAGCCTGCAGAGGCTTTTTTCAAGCCTCTGGAAGGCTGAAAAAGGCCTCAAACCAGCCAAAAATCAGCTGTGAGGCACAGTGCAGGTAAGGGGAGGCCAGGGGGATTGTACACGCATGCGCAGGGGGCGCGTATTGCCTTCTGGGTGCTGGCACACAAGCGCGCAAGTGCCAGCACGCACACAATTTTTGGCACAGGAGCCCAAAATGGTTAGCCACCACTGGTATAGGTTTTTTTTGCTTGAACAGGGGGTTGGACTAGAACAGGCAGCCAGCGGGAGAATGTGTCATATGCTAGCCACGGTCACTCCCACTTTAGCAAAGGCGAAACAAGTTGCAATGCATCATGTGATGATAATGTGACACCGTGAGTTTGACACCCCTGGACTAGAAGAACTCCAAGGTCCGTTCCAACTCTGTTATTCTGTACCTACCCATTGTCTCACATCTGCATTCTCCACTTCTCAATCGTGAGTCAGATATCATCAACACCACAACTCTGAAAGTAGCAAATAGAACACCAGTATTATATTCCTTGCCGAACCTGGGTCATCTGTTCCCAGAGGGTTTGCTTTCCATGTCAGAAAATTGGTTGAATGGAGGATAGCCCCAGATTGATTGCCACAAATTGGCACTCCCATCCTACCCACCCACTCACCTTTAAAAAAAAAAAAATCTTGTGCCCTGCATGACATGATGTCCTAGGCAACAGCTTAGTTCATTTGTGTGTATGTTCCACTCTGGAGGAGGGTCACATATCGTAAAGCACATTGATAAAAAAAATCCGTATATTTTTCTCAAATGTGACATCAGTCCCTGAACTTGTTAATTCAATTAGATCCTTTTATTCATTCCATTCTGCCAAGAAAACCAAGGCATCTCTCTCTCTCTCTCTCTCCCTCTCCTCCCTCCCTCCCTCCCCCCCCCCCCCACGTTTTTCTGCAGACTCAGGCTAAATTGGCTGTTTCCCTGCTCCATTAACTTTACAAGCACTTTACATTATTAGGATTGTGTGCTGTTATTTACTTTTGGTACAAGGCAGGGCCCAATGGCTTTCATCAGGCTGACCCTCCTCACACAATTGAAAATGCTGTCTGCTTCAGAGAGTTTAATATCTGGGCTCAGCCAAGCCCAATATTTAATTTCAAGCAGTCTGAGAAATATCCCCTCTTTTATTAATGCAATTGTGAACAACATAAACGAGGTTAAAGCAGAAAAACAAATGATAGGGATCCACTCAGTCACCAAAGAGACTGGATAAACATGTAATTTTCATTGCTGTGTGATTTTCTTTCTTTCTGTCCATCACCCCTGGCTCTTCTAACATTGTTAGGAAGATGCTACAGTAGGTTTTGTTATGCATTATTTGCATGATGTTTTTCAGCAAACTGTATCTCAAAATATGAAATTCTATAGTTATAGAACCTTAACCAATGACAAATTTATTTATTTATTTATTTATTTGATTTGCCAATTGTTTACAAGATAATAAGTATAAGTGTATACATAGTTGTGAATACATGAAATGGGTACATATAAGAAAAATAAAAGAAGAATAAGAGAAACAATAGGACAGGGACGGTAGGTACGTTGGTGCGCTTATGCACGCCCCTACAGACCTCTTAGGAAAGGGGTGAGGTCAATAGTAGACAGTCTAAGATTAAAGTTTTTGGGGTTTGGGGAAGAAACTACAGAGTCGGGTAGAGTATTCCAGACATTGACCACTCTATTGCTGAAGTCGTATTTCCTGCAATCAAGTTTGGTGCGGTTAACTTTGAGTTTGTATCTATTGTGTGCTCTTGTGTTGTTATAGTTGAAGCTGAAGTATTCATTGACAGGTAGGACATTGCAATGTATGATTTTATATACCATGCTTAAATCAGACCGAAGACGGCGTAATTCAAGGTTTTCTAGTTCTAGAATTTCAAATCTGGTGGCATAAGGTATTCTACAACGAGTAGAGGAGTGGAGAACTCTTCTTGTGAAATATTTCTGGACTTTCTCAATTGTGCTAATATCAGATATGTAATGTGGGTTCCAGACTGATGAACTGTATTTGAGTATTGGTCTAGCAAATGTTTTGTATGCTCTGGTTAGTAGTGTGATATTACCAGAGAAAAAGCTACGTAGGATTAGGTTAACAACTCTTAATGCCTTTTTGGCTATGTAGTTGCAGTGGGCTCTAGCACTTAGATCATTAGAGGTGAGTATTCCAAGGTCCTTTACAGAGCTTGGGTCATCAACAAGTTCTTGACTATTCAGCTTGTATTTTATTTTCTGATTTTTTTTGCCAATATGTAAGACAGAGCATTTATTTGTTGAGATTTGAAGTTGCCATTTGTTTGACCATTCTGATACATAGTCAAGATCTTTTGTAGGGTAGCAGTATTGTCTGTGGTATTGAACAGCTTTACATCATCAGCGAAAAGAACTAATTGCTCTTAATATGATCACAGAGATCATTTATGTAGAGTATGAAGAGAGTTGGTCCTAGAACACTGCCTTGGGGGACACCACTATTGACAGGTACAGAATTTGATAGGACGCTCCCAATTTTGACCATTTGTTGTCTGTTTGCCAGGAATGCTTCTATCCAGTTATTCAGTTGTCCAGAGATACCATAGGATTTTATTTTTAGGAGTAGTTTGTCGTGTACCACTGAATCAAAGGCTTTACAGAAGTCTATGTAGATTGCGTCTATTGCTTTGCCCTGGTCGAGTTGTGTCGTCCATATGTTTTTGCAGTGTAAGAGTTGCAGATTACAGGATAGTTTTTTCTGAAACCAAATTGTTTATTGGAGAGTAGGTTGTTTGTCTCTAAGTGGAGGATGATGGATTGGTTAATAATTGATTCCATGACTTTACAGGTGACGCAGCATAAGGAGATTGGTCTGTAATTTTCAACTAGGCTTGGGTCTCCCTTTTTGAAGATGGGGATGACTGTGGCTTGTGACCATAGGTTAGGCAAGGAGCTGGTCCTGAAAGATTTTTCAAAGATTATGCTTAGAGGTTTGGCTATGGCAGTGGATAGCTTTTTTAAGAAGTAGGCACATATTCCATCAGGTCCAATAGATAGAGATGGTTTTAGATTGCGTAGTGCTTTTTCAACATTGTCTTCTGTAAAATCGATATGTATTAGATCATTGTTGTTATCTGTGGTACGGCTAGGAAATACTGGGCATGATCCATTGCTGTTTACAAATACTGAGCCGAAGAATGTGTTAAAGATGTTGGCTTTAATGATGTCGTCGTTGCAGTCTTTACCATCAGGTCCTATCAAGGGTGGGATGGACCTTGAGTCTTTTAGTTTGTTGTTTACAAAATTGTAAAAAGCACGGGTGGAATTGGTGCTTAGAAGGTTTTCCTCTTGTTTAATGTGATAATTGGTGCATTCGGTCTTTATCTGGTGGCATAAATTTTTGTATCGGGTTTTGAAATTGGCAACGTGACCAGATTTGTTTTTCCGCCAGAGTGATCTCTTTTTGGATTGAAGTTTCCTTATTGTTATGGGTAATCTGCTTTTTGTTTTGTTTTGGGAGTTGTTGTTGGTACATATAGTTTGATGACTCTTTTGACTTCAAGTAAAAATATGTTGTAATGGTCTTCAACAGTATTGCATCCAGTGAATAGAGATTGCCAATCAAGAGATGAGAGATTGTCTATAAGATTATAGTTGCCTTTTTGAAGTTACAATTGGGGATTACATCATTGTGGTGATTTTTGTGTGGGCGTATGTTGAGACAAAAGTCAATCATATTGTGGTCACTGCTGAAAAGGGTTCTTTAGTTTGTATTCTGTAAATTAAATTCAAACTATTGCAGAAGATGAGATTGAGGCAGTTGTTTAGTCTAGTGTTGTTGGTTACTAGTCGTTCCAGTCCCAGATTTGTAATAGCATTGTAGAAGGTTGTGTGCATGATTTCAGTTGTACAATCATTTAGGGTCCAGTCAATATGAGGTAGATTGAAATCACCAAGAAAGATAAAAGGATATGGGCAGGATGCAGCCCATGTTAGTAATGTATTTAGCTTGTTTACATGTTTGATGTCATAATCAGGTGCTCTGTAACATAGTAAGAATTGAATTGTGATATTTAAGGATAGTTCACAGATGATGGTCTCAGGAAGAGCAAGCTCCTGGGTAACTTGGATATTTTTAGATGTAAGGATTTTTATAGAAGATAGCAACACCACCTCCTCTACGAATTTCACGATCTGATCGGTAAACATGATAGTCTCTTACTGTGGTAATGGAGTCAGGAGAGATGCATTGAGCCATGTTTCACAGACAAATATAATGTCAAATTTAGCCATATTTAGTAGGAGGAAAAATTCAGGTATTTTATTCACGAGGCTTCTTGCATTGAGTAGTTTGCATTTAAGGCCAGCAGTAGTTGGAATTGAGGTAGTTAGGGGCGTGCATGCCTAATGCTTCCCTGATATCCATTCCCATGGGCAATATCAAAACATCATATAGGAACCTTTTCCTGCTTCTTGGAAAGTACAGAGAAAGTAATTGTCCCATACAGTCAGAAGGCATAGTATAGGCCCAAGGGAACTTTCCCTGCCAGCGCCCTGTTTGAAAGTCAGATTGCTAAGGATTACCCACTCCTCATATAATACCATCATCCTGATTGTTCAGAGTTTTGGCAGCATAAATTCAGCGCCAAAAAAGTAAACACAGATGGTTGATGCTTCATTTAACATCTTTATAAACATATTAAGTAAATTTTACAATACCAGATTGTAGTTTTCTCCAACATGGAGCAAACTCAAACAGAAGTAAACATGTGGCAAGTGCAGAGCAGAGCAGCAACTCAGTAGCTCAGAAACAGATATCAGTTTCACTTTCGTTCAGCAGGCAAGCAGTTTCATTTTCAATAGACAGACTCAGAGCTTAACATAGCTTCAGAGCTGCAGAGCTTTGTATAGAGAGCCATGCCTAGGCTACTTCTAGTTTCAGTTTCCAAACAGTCCTCATTGGCTGACTTAGTTGCTATGCCTATCCACTGGCTGATCTTGTCACCACTATTCCAATTCATGAATATACTTTGACACTGATCACAGCTCCTTCACACAGAATGGACAACTCGCCACAGCCAACTTGCCATAGCCAACTTGCCACCATGGTCAACTCTCTGTGGGAGAATCTGCCATGGCCAACTCACCACTGGACAATTTGCTGCGGGATAGTTTAATTATTTAAAAGAATTAAACTATTATTTTTGACATTCACGTTTCATTTTGTCCCTCCTTTTGCATCCTTTCTTTAATGATTCTATTCCACTATTCCTTCGATATTAGTGTAACTCTTGTCCCACGGTGAATTGGCCATGGTGAGTTGTCCTGCAGCAAGTTGACTGCGACAAGTTGGCCATGGTGAGTTGACTGCAGCAAGTTTCCCAACCATCTCTGAAGCAGCTCTGATTCATACAGAGTATCAAGTTACATCAGGGTATTTATCCCTCACAGCTGATGTCCAGAAAAGACTTGTCTCCTGTTCACAACACAAAAAAGTCAAGGAAGACCAGGGACAGTGCAGAGACCATCCAATCTCGTCCAATTCTCCACCAAAAAGTGTTTCCCTGGCACCTATCAAAAGAGCACAGATCTACTGAACCATCCATTCATCTAGTCCAACTAGATCAGATTTAGCCCAAAGCAAAGCTTAGTC
Source organism: Notechis scutatus (assembly GCF_049901735.1). NCBI lineage: Eukaryota > Metazoa > Chordata > Lepidosauria > Squamata > Elapidae > Notechis > Notechis scutatus. The sequence continues at coordinate 116,797,755 of NC_142009.1, read as the reverse complement.
ATGCATAAAGTCAAACAAACCCCATCTAGTCACTTATACTGTGGAATCTGTTGACCATGGTGTTAACAGAGACTTATTTCTTCTGAGATTACCATGAAGGCAATGAAATCAGCATTGGCACTTGGTCTATATGACTATTTCAGTCCTCTTCATCACTTCCAGCCACAACCACATGTAAACCACATGAAAAAAGAGGAGAAATGAATTGGAAGGTGACAAAACTCCAAAGCTAGGCATAATGACATCAATCTGGTGGCACTGCAATGGATTTCTTTCCTTTGCTGCCTTTTTTATTTATTTATTTATTTATTATTTGATTTGTCAATCGCTTACAAGATAATAGGTATAAGGATAAACATAGTTATGAATACAAGAAATGAGTACATATAAGAAAAATAAAAAGGAACAATAGGCCAGGGATGATAGGCACTTTGGTGCGCTTATGCACAGCCCCTACAGACCTCTTAGGAAAGGGGTGAGGTCAATAGTAGAAAGTCTAAGGTTAAAGTTTTTGGGGTTTGGGGAAGAAACCACATAGTCAGGTAGAGTATTCCAGACATTGACCACTCTGTTGCTGAAGTCGTATTTCCTGCAATCAAGTTTGGTGCGGTTAACCTTGAGTTTGTATCTATTGTTTGCTCTTGTATTGTTATGGTTGAAGCTGAAGTATTCATTGACAGGTAGGACATTGCAATGTATGATTTTATATACTATACTTAGATCAGACCGAAGGCGGCGTAGTTCTAGGTTTTCTAGGTCTAGAATTTCAAGTCTGGTGGCATAAGGTATTCTGCAACAAGTAGAGGAGCGGAGAACTCTTCTTGTGAAATATTTCTGGACTTTCTCAACTGTGTTAATATCAGATATGAAATGTGGGTTCCAGACTGATGAGCTGTATTTGAGTATTGGTCTGGCAAATGTTTTATATGCCCTAGTTAGTAGTGTAATATTACCAGAGAAAAAGCTACGTAGGATTAGGTTAACAACTCTTAATGCCTTTTTGACTATGTAGTTTACAGTGGGCTCTAGCACTTAGGTCATTAGAGATGAGTATTCCAAGATCCTTGACAGAGTTTGGATCATCAATGAGGTCTTGACTATTCAGCTTGTATTTTATTTTCTGATTTTTTCCTCCAACTTAGAAAGAAAAGACAAAGGGGGGGAGAGAAAGGAGGAATGGGGAAGAAAGTGATAACCTCCCTTTCTGATTTGAAGTGGTTGCAAGCTTCAAATAATAGTTACCACCACAGAGACCAAGTCATCTCTGATCATGGACTCCCAGCATATGATAACAATCCATTGACTAGAAGAGAGGATGGCTGGATGCTGTCAAAAGAACAAGGCCAATATGTGGAGAATCTCAACTGTTGAGATTGAAAATGCAAAAAAAAAAAAAAAAGATGACTGCTCAGGAACCTTCTGGGTTTGTTCTGGAGATTTCTTGGTATCTTCTTGTTGATGTTTTCCCTCAGAAACAATCCCAAGATGTGCCTCAACAGGAATATTCTCTCCCTCTTTGTGTACAAACAAATGCAGATTGTTACGTCTGACTTATGGCACTTCTTCCAGTCTTTAGAGAATCTTTGTGCAAGGATTTGAAATACTTAATGACCCAAATGTCCTGTTCACCCTGATTCATACCATTACTTTCTTCTCTCCTTGAATGCCCCAAGCAGCTGCATTCATGTTAATAATTTGATTCAGCAACTTGTTTCTCAATCACATCGCTGTCTTAACTTTACGGTGTTTTGAGACCTGAATGACATGAGAGAGTAAACCACTTCCCAAGCAAGTTGCAAACACATCATTTCAAATTATACATCCTTGCCACTGCTCTTTTAATACAAAAATGTGATTTATTTTTTCTTAAGGCAAATGTTCTCCCCTAGGAATCTGTTGGTGGCCAAGGCCAGAAGGCAATGTATTCTAGAAATTTATTTTTATATTGTAATGGTTGGTTTGTAAGAAGGAAAGATTATGGTTGAAAATGTCTTCTTACAAACCACTGGACCACTGCTAGGAATAATAAGATTAAAGTATCTGTAAGAAAAATAGTGTACCAAGAATTCATTGCAACTCCCTTCTGTTAATTTACTAACTATACCTGTAGTGTTAGGCCAAGAGTTTCTCTTTCTGAAAAGCAATAATGGCGGGACAAAAACCGAACAGGAGGTTAGGTAGTTTCAATAATAACATTCTTTATTATTCATAGCCCTTTCAAATAGTTTATTATGCTAATGAACAATTAATAAAGTTATTCCTCAAGCTATCTCTTCCAAAAATCAGTCCATCAAAATCAGTTTGCACTGCTAGATTTTATACACTGTAAACTGTACAAGATAACCAGCTGTGTTCCTGCTGCTATAACAGGGTGAGAATTATTTATGTATTTAGAAAATGTACATGGCCACCCATTCTAAATAGATAACCCCCCACCGCAAACAAATAATCAATCAATCAATCAATCAAAAAGCTAGGACAATATACTGAGTTCTTACTCAAATCCCAATTCAGCATCAAAACATGTAATGTCTGAGCAACAACACTTCCACTAACATGCAAATGATGAAAGCAATGAAAAACTAGTATATAACAGAGCTCTTAGATCTATTCAGGTAACCCAACTCTTTTTCTGAATTTCCATTCACAAATGTATCAGTTTATAGAAAATTAAATGTAAAAAACAGTTTATTTTAATCACCACACAACATTTATATATACTTTGAAGAGACTTTTTATTATGGCTTTATTCTCAGACCAAGAGGTTCCCATAAAGATAATGTTCCTACAATGTAGGACAAGAATAAGAAATTACAATTGATCCATCCAGACCAGTTAGTATAGACTTGGATTGTCAATGACTCTCCCAGATTTCAAACAATGGTTTTCCTAATTCTTCCAAATCATGGCCTGTCTTCCATGCAAATTACATTGGTTTACCATGGATTTAACACCACTCCTATTCAATGATACCATTCATTAGAATAAGCAGGAGAGCTTCTTTAAATGTGTTTATCAGATTTTGAAGTGAAAATGTACTGTTCATTTCATGAGGGAAGGGAATTCAAGCCTATTACATTCAAATGCTAAATTACATAGCTGCATCGCTGCCTAGACTGACTTTTCCCACCTATGATATGGAATTTCATCATAATTCTATTCCCCATCGCTACCATCAGCAACAAAACTCACATTAAAGTTGACAATTTGACTCAAAGTGGATACAATGAGCTATTTTTTGAAATAAACAATGAAGCACATTTTCCAGCAATACGACTAACAATGTTATCATTGAAAAATGAAATCATTTAAACCTTGTAAAATAAAGGGTAATTTTGTAAAAAAAGAAAAGAAAGAAAGAAAGAAAAAGAAAAGGAAAGAAAGAAAAGAAAACGGTCAAGTTTGTCAAGAACGTGACAATAATACAACCACATTGAAAAAAACCTGAACCTTTTAAAATTAAATTCAGGTTTTTTAAAAAATAATAATTATGTTGTTAAAATTTGGTTATATATGTCTTGAAAGAAAATGCACCCAATATCAGGAATATTTAATATTTGTGACTCATTCTGCATAACCTTTTTTTTTTTTTTTTTACTATTTCTCCATATGCATATTCTATAATTCTTCTGTTTATCCTTACAACAATCCAGTGAGGTAGGTGAAGTGGAGATTTTCACACTCTAAAGTTGCTAAAGCAAACAGCCACCGAAACATCATACCAGTTAATTTACACACCGTTTCCACAAATTATTTCCACAATTATAAAAATCTCATTCCTCTATCTTGGTCTTCGTCTTTCATGAACGAAAAAGGTTTCTCAAAAACCTATCTGTGGGACCACTTTCCCTAAGGATATATACCATCCTACCAGGTCAGATAAAGTGATGCATGATAAAGTCATGCTCCTAGTTCCTAGGAGTGATGGGTTGTTTTTTGAGGGTTTTTTGGTGATAGCACTTGCCCTCTAGAACAGGGGTCTCCAACCTTGGCAACTTTAAGACTTGTGGACTTCAACTCCCAGAATTCCTCAGCCAGCTTTGCCACAAGTGGTCCACAAGTCTTAAAGTTGCCAAGGTTGGAGACCCCTGCTCTAGAACACACTGTCCTCTGAAATTGAGCAGGCTTCGATCCTCTTAGCCTTCCATAAAGCGTTAAAAAACCTGGCTTGCCACTTTTCCACCTCCACCCTCAATACTGGAATGAGATGAAGTGACAGTAGCTTGACTCTGCACCAGGTCTTCATTTTAAATATGTTTTGATTTTTATAATTTTAATATGATTTTTATGTTGTTTTAATTTTTGATTGGAAACCTCCCAGAGTTTGTTTTAAGATGGGCAACTATATAAATATTTCAAATAAACAAAGTAAGCCTGAACATTGATTTTTTTTGTGCCACATTAATGTAGATTGCAACATTTGAGATCCCCTTGCCATTGTATGTTGTCTTTAAAATGTCCTGGCAAATCTTGTTAGATATCATCTTGGCAAGGCTCAAAAGCCTAGACAAATCCTACCAAATTATACCAAATTATATCTTATACACAATCACTCTCTTGATAGCATCGACTCCCAGGGAACCAGGTGGTATTTGTAGGGATGCAGATTTTAACCTTTATAATGTTGATATTGTTTTTTTTTCTTTTGAAAAGGCCACTTAGATTAGAACAAAAAGTCACGTCCATAAAAACAACCAAAGTCTTAATGAATTAGAAGAATGACAGTAATAGGTACAATATAAACCAATCATCTCAAAAGTTAGACATTTCTTAGACAGTCTAAAATATTGCCCAGTCTAATCGCCCAACGCCCACCCCAACCTTCATGAAAGATCTAACAGAAAAGGCGGCAGCACCCAAAATCCCCCCGCCACCTCCTGCTGTTGCCGCCCACGCCGCGCTGCTGCTTTCCGCCGCTCTGCTTCTGCCCGCCACTCTTTGCCCCCCTCCCCACCCTGCAAAATTTGGCCGGAAAATTAATAAAAATAAATAATTTGCGGAGGAAGTAGGCACGATATGGGCGAGCTTTTCCCCTCCCCCCACCCCGCAAAATTGAAAATTTAAATAAATAATAAAAATTTTTAATAAATAATTAATTTAAATAAATAATAATAATTTTATTTTATTTTTATTATTAATTTAATTTATTTAATTTAATTTTAATTATTTTTAATTTAATTTTTATTTAATTCCAATTTAATTTTTTTTAATTTAATTATGTCGCCCAAACCAAATTATCTTCTAATGTTGCAGGAAGGTGAAAGGTTGACACCCCTGTCTAAAATATTGTTGTGATAAGCACACACACACACACACACACACACACACACACAAGGTGGGATTCAATTTTTTTACTACCGGTTCTGTGGGTGTGGCTTGGTGGGTGTGGCAGGGGAAGGATACTGTAAATTTCCAGTCAGAGGTGGTATTTGCCGGTTCTCTGAACTACTCAAAATTTCCAATAATGGTTCTCCAGAACTGGTCAGAACCTGCTGAACACACACACACACACACACACACACACACACACACCTTATCTTTTTTTTTACTTTTCCCCCATATGCATATTCTATAATTCTTCTGAGGTTTTGGAGAGGTTTTGTGTGGCTTCCAGTCAGTTTTTCGACCCTGGTGACTGCCTGGACCAGTCTGTGGAGTTTTGTTGGCAAGGTTTTTCAGAAGTGGTTTGCCATTACCTTTTTCCTAGGGCTGAAAGAGAGGGCCTGGCCCAAATTCACCCAGCTGGCTTCAGGCCTTGGGCAGGACTAGAACTCAGTCTCCCCATTTCAAGCCCAATGTTTTTAACCATTACACCAAATTGGGTCTGACCTTGTTTTAGGGTAATTTAAAATGTGAAGATAGATAAGAAATGAGATTATATCTCTCCTCCCCTTCTTTATTTCTAGCTTACTTCCCCCCCAAATCTGTCCTGCCTCCCTGCAAAAAAGTTTGTTGCAGAAATTGGACTGTCACAAGTGAGCAAAACGTGGCATCTATGGAATTCTGATACACAGGCAAATGCCATTTCTGTGTTCTGACAGCGTGGACCATTTATCTCACTGTGGAAAGGGAACTTCACGAGGACAGTGGTGTCACCCAAGCAGGAAAAGCCCAAAGGGAACATCAGGCCAGCCATAAAACAAACTTGCATAGGAAAAGGAATCAAATAAAAGGTATTAAAGAAGCTCCTTAGACAAAAAGCCCAAATAATTACGAAAACTAGGGAAACAAGAAAAGAAAACCCTTACAAACACAAGACATGCCAAATCAGCAAAACAAACAGACAAAAGACACAAAATATATTACAAAGGAGACAGACAGGAGATTGCCACAAAACAAATATAAGAAAACTATTAAGCTAAAAGAGATTAGGACGAAACCGATAATATAATCAAACCACCCCGCAAAGTTTGCCTTCCGCACCCCGCAGAGTTTACTCTCCGGTGGAAATAAAGACAACCCCTAACAGGATTTAAAACATTAAGAAATACAAACACAAGCACTCACACACAAAAGGAGAAAAAGGGTATAAAAATCAGGGACTTACCATACGATGCTAGCTAGCTCAGGAACGCAGCCTCCTCGCTATCTCTCGCCTTCCTGAAAAATAAAAAAGATCCGGCTTTCAAGCAGTTGTCCGTATCCTTGCGCCGGAGCTCTCCCAGCGGGAAAATTCGAATCCTCGGAAGAAAGGCATTTTGACAGCCTTTCAACATCACTTTGCCTAAGAACAAAGCCAGTGCTGTTCGGCCATTTGGTATACAGTAATTTTCAAGAGAGCTATCTGAGGCCATTAGAAAACACTGCAAATTATGTATTTTCTGCAGCGCCACACAGAGAAATCTATAAACTAGACACTGCTTCTGGAAAAAAGAAATGGGAAAATGAACTATAAAACTTTTATTTGTTTAATTAATTAATTAATTAATTTTGAAACTGCCCCTCTTCCTCCCAAAGGGAGACAACATCCTTATTCCAGGAGGAGCTGTAGTGGCACAGTGGTTAAAATGTGATACTGCAAGACAAACTCTCCTGGAGTTTGATCCTGGGGGGCTTTATTTTGACTCAGCCTTCCATCTTTCCAAGTCGGTAAAATGAGGACCCAGATCGTTGAGGGCAATAAGATGACATTGTAAACCACCCAGAGAATGCTGTAAAACACAATGGAACAACATATAAGTCTACAAGTGCTATTGCTGTTACTATTTATTATGCTACATATTCTATCTGACTTTTGAATGGGCTGATGCAGATTTATGAGTCCCTCCTCACTTTTACATCCTCCAAGAAAACTCTGTATATAGTCTTGCTCTACCACTATTCACTTAGTTAAAATTCAGTTCTTTCTGTGTTCTACCATCATCCCCATCCCTTTAAAAATGAGTGGAATTGGACTCTCGTTTTACTGTTCTGATTGGCAAACTATGAATTAGTTGTATAATAGATAAGCTCAAGTGCATAGTTGAAGGCTTGATAATTTATAAATGCCATTATGAATGGGAAGGAGGAAATGTGTTCCTGAAATATTATGGAACATAGTATCTTTCTGACAAGAACACAAAAAAAGTGGGACAAGAAGAATAATTAGTTGCCTTGAGTTATTTTCAAGATTAAAGGGAGTTTAAGTTCCTTAATTGCAATTATATTAATTAGAACGCCCTCAGTAGAAGAAATGGTGAGTTTTTTATTATTTATTTACTCAATTTACCTGTATGACCCACATTCCCAGAAACTGTGCTAGTTAACAACATGAACATAGAATAAGATATTTATTAAAATATGAAAATCAGTGCAAGAATGACGGTGTACACAGCCAGTTAACATTGATGGAAATCTTTCACAAGAAGTAAACAAAATAGAAAAAGAGAGCACTGAAATTAATCACTGAGCAATAAATATAAAATATAATCCCTCCATAATAATTGTGAGATAACTAAAAAGAGCGGTGGTTCCACATATATGAATGAAATCAAGTTTTTAAATCAAGTTATTTTAATGCCAAATATTCAGAAAGACATTTCTGAAGTAAGACCGGTACTGACAGTTTTACAGAAGAGAAAGCAACACTGCAGTTCGGGCATTGCATTTGGCCAGGAAGTCAGGACTTTATGCAATGTATAAAGAAACCAATATCGGATTGTATTTCATATGTAACAAGAGGGAAAGAGAGCCATAAACCTTCCTCCTGTTATGTAAAAAATAGCAATATATGAAATTGTAGCAAGGAAAACCGCTCCCCATAATGATCTTGACTTACTAATGCAGATTGGTATAAGCTTTGACCAAGGGCTGTGTCATTTCTGGGCTATCTCAAGAGGATAACGTAGAGCACAGTGCACATGATCCAAACATATTCTAGAATGAGATAGGAAGATGATCTGATTAATCCCACTTATTCTATCAGTCTGTAGCAATAGCAATAGCACTTAGACTTATATACTGCTTCACAGTGCTTCACAGCCCTTTCTAAACAGTTTAGGAATCAGCATATTGCCCCCAACAATTTGGCTCCTCATTTTATCTGCCCAAGGTTAAGAATTGAATAATGGAAGACTAACACAGTCAAAACTGCTGAGCAGGTTTACCTATAGCTGGCAAAATAATAGGTATTTTTTTAAAGAGACATTGATGAGATCCCCAATACACATTCCTAGTGCTATATCTCCCCGCCTAGGTCTTCTTCCTGCTTTTCCTTCTTTCCCTTTAATCTCCTCTCTTTATTGGCCATCCTGCTTGTTTCCTTTTTCCTTCACTCTTTTGTATGTTTTTTCTTTCTGTTCCCAGATTATAGTCAGTGATAAGCAGCCCTGCTTTTTCTCTTTTTTGAAAGTGTTAATTGGGCATCTTGTGCAGCAAAGGTGCATTCATATACCTTCATTTCAATAGTTTCTAAGCAATAGAATTTCTACGCCTCCTCATGAATGGATTTCAATATTTAATAAAGCAAAGTTATCAGCAAGAGGCATCAGCTCATCTCTTTTTTTTACTGCATGTCAAGAGATTTGCCCCATTAAATAGAAAAAAATAAAAAGTATAGAGCAGAAGAAATTTACTTGCTGGTGAGGAAAATATTTCCAGTTGAACTGTATTATATAAATCCACCCATTTAAACTATTTCTCTGTTAATTTTAATGATATATTTATTGTATTACTGTTTTAATCTTTTATGGTATTTTATCTTATCAGACTGTAAGGTCTCCAGAGTCATGTGTCAGCTATATAGGTAGCATACAAATTTAATAAACAAACTAATAAACAACATTATTTAAAAGCATCATAGATGTATTAAAATTTTATTTCTAATTTATTTATTTCAGATGGGGTATTTTTTTTGTTTATTTGTTTGTTTTGTAGGTAATAGAAAATTACTTGATATTTTTTGGTCTTATTTTTTTCCTCCTCAAACACCTGTTTCTGAACAGAGGGGATTTTTCAAGAGGAAAAGCAAAAGCAAATTTCCACACATCCCAACATTCAGATAGGAGATCTCAAGGAAAGTTGTACTTCATTCACTTGGTAAGTTAATGCTTTTTTGGTACCTGCTTTATTCTGTATCTGAATGTTGATGCAAAGAGACCCTAGAATTCAAGCAGACACATAAGCAGAGTTTTCATATAGATTTTTGCCTGAACATAGTTTAATGGAGCTGGAGATCTCTTTCTCTCTCTTTTCTCTCTACTCCAAGCTCTCTGGGCATTTGGCAAATGTTGTTGATATCCCAGTGGTGCCACAATATCTACTGGATTTCAATACAAGTTAGATGAAGATATAGCTATTAAAGGTTCCTTGATTGTAAACAAAGCATTTAATCTAGTATGAGTGATTTTCCAATGAAAATTGTCATAAATATCGGCTTGACATACCTGTTTAGATTGATTTTTAAAACTTACTAAGTTATAGTAGGATTTTACTGTTGCACTGTAGTAGGATTTTACTGTTGCGCTTTAACTGTTTACTGTTACTGTTGCACTGTTTTCTTTAGATTGTCTCAATCAATCAATTTAAAAGTATCCTTTTGGATTGTATGCTAATTTTACTGTACCTTCTTGGGTTGCTTGCTCACAACTCAACTCTTCTGATGGGAAAGATGAGAAGCAGATGACGTGAGTTCCCTAGACAGTCATGGCTCGCTGTATCACTCATCCCTTGCTTTATCTAATGGAAAGTCACATGATGTGATCAGGTGGAGCTTCAGGAAGAGGGTTGCTCTGGATCAGGGGTGTCAAACTGATGGCCTGCGGGCCAGATGTTTCACGAGCAGGCCACGCCCACCCCAGCTCCGCAAATGGGGAAACCGTGAATTTGACACCTGTGTTCTGGATTGTCCCAGTGAAGTCGTTGGAGAAGAAGTGTGGAAATCAACCTGCCATTGTAACAGGTTGTGCTTTCCAAACCCTTTGACTTAACATCAAAATGTATTTTCCAGGTAAAATAAAACTACACACAAATACATAAAAGAACTGCATTACTTCCTAAATTGCAAATGATGTAGCCTAGAAAGCTATTGTTATCGCTTTGCTTCCTTGCTAGCTTATTTATTTATTTACCAAGTTAGTGTAGCTTGAAATCTCTAAGACATTTGTAGGACAAGCAATTTAAGTCCTGATAACAGGGCTGGATGTACAAATCATATTTTTTGCTGCTCAAATTACAGGCTCTAAAATAATTACATTTTCTATGATTTATATAAAGATGGGATTTATGACATTTTTCACAGAAAATGCTGGATTTACAGCCAGAATAAGATAGGTTGGAAATTTACTATTTAATCATAGTTGGATTTAAGAGGGGAATGTAAACATTTATATTATAGATAGGTCATTGGCAACAGATAAGACTGAAAGGTTTAACGGATATATCAGTAGAATAACAAGAAATGCTTTAGATTATTAAATAATCAAGGACAAAATTTAGCCCTTCAGAGATATTTTGGAAACTCTTCCACTGAAAAAAATATTTTTTTCTATTTCTTAAAAAAAAATTGAAAGAAAACACCTAAGTAAGCCTTAGTTCTGAACTATAAGCTTTTTGTTGGTAGTTTTCAAACTGCAGCCAAGTTTTGTCTGAAGGCATAAGGAAAGCCTCCCCTCACCCCTAATCAAACAAAGAACAGTCTTCATCAATGGTTACATACAAAATAAAGCTGAAACAATTTAAAAAAAAGATTACAACAGAACATAGAACACAGAAATCTCAACAAAGAACTATTTGAAGACATTATCATGTCTAGATTGATTCTTAATGAATGTACCTTTTCTTTATACTGAGAGTATTTACACCAAGACAAATTCCTTGTGTATCCAATCACACTTGGTCAATAAAAGTATTCTATTCTATTCTATTCTATTCTATTCTATTCTATTCTATTCTATTCTATTCTATTCTATTCTATTCTATTCTATTCTACTCTACTCTACTCTACTCTACTCTACTCTACTCTAGTGTATGTGACTGAATGTGGCAGATTCACAGCAGGTTTTCATAACACTACCCCAATAGCTAAAGATGGGTTTGTACCCTACACTCAGTCAAATAAAGCAGATTATATTCCTTAAAACAGGAAATATCCTGTTGAATATTTTCAAACATATATCATATATCATATCAGGAAGATTTCTATTTGTTTGTTAATTTCTCTTTAGGTTGAATTAGACCAGAGGTGGTATTCAGCAGGTTCTGATCAGTTCTGGACAACCGGTAGCGGAAATTTTGAGTAGTTCGCAGAACTGGCAAATACCACCTCTGACTGGCCCCGCCCCCATCTATTCTCTGCCTCCTGAGTCCCAGCTGATTGGCTGGGTCTTCTTTTGTTGCCCTGCACAGGAGAACGAAGCTGGAAAACAGGGTAGTGGAGTGGGGAGGGAATGGGATTTTTTAGTATCCTTCCCCTGCCATGCCCATCAAGCCATGCCACACCCACTATGCCACACCCATAGAACCGGTAGTAAAAAAAAATGGAATCCCATCACTGAATTAGACCATCCATCAGTATCATTGATAACGCAAACTTTGTTTTGTCCCATATTCACAGTTGCTTCTAGGTTCTATTTCACTTTACTTCCAAAGTTTACTTTACTTCCAACATTTGCTAATCTCACTATAAGAATGATGTACAGTAAAAATGCAAAAAGAATTAACAAAGAACATAACAAAAGAAGAGATAAAGAGAGCTAAAGTGAAGTTGTCTACATACTGTTGAGTCCGGAATTAATTTGTGAAGCTGTAGAAATTTAGTGAGGAATATGAAGTCATGGGAAGAATGGCCTTCTGCAACAGCCATGCGTTTTAAATAATGCCTAGCAGCACCCTCATACAGGTATCATTCCAAATACAGCCCGCCATTCCATTTTTGGAATCAGAACTATTTTTAAAGAATGTAAGAAATATTTAAATTAGAAGTAGTTCATTTTTACTGGGGAAGAAAACAACACAGCGACTCAACTGCAGCAATTTTGAGGGTGATTCCCCCCCCCCATGGCCCTTTTATAAAAAGTGACCTGAACATTGCATCATTTTGGTATCAGTACATCAATATTAAAAGTCTAGTGCCAGCAAGATAAGTGCTGTTTCCAAATATAAAGTTCTTTCTTTTAATCCAAGGCTGCATGCAGAATACATTTCTTCTTGAGACAAATTCTGCCTCCCAGCAGTTACCCGGCAGAAGCATAAGATCAAGAATGAGCCATGTAGATCTCTAGCACCCTTCCAGTGGGGCATGTCCTTATGCAGAAGCTTTCCTGAAAGCAAAATGAATGCAAGTGGCTACCTCTGACAGTGACTATAACAACAACAAAGGGGGAAAGTCCTTAATAGAAGAGCCATCGTTGCATAGAGACCATTGTTCTATCCGTATTGCTCGTATAGATAAAAACGGACACCCAAAGATTGAGTGTTTTTAGACGGTCTCCTAGCTCCACCAATTAAGAGGATATGTGTTGCTATTCTACTTTCCCTCTGTAACCAAATTCATACCTGGTTTAAAAACGGCAGAATGGAAAGGGCAGTGCAGGACATAGGAGGATTACAGAGAGAAAATGCTTTGTTTGGGTCCTAAGGAAAATCCCTTGATGAGGCAGGTATAGACTGTATCTGAAACTGCCATTTAATTGGCTTAATTGTAGGAGCCATTATTGTTATAAAAAGAAATAAGTCACTATTTTTAGTGCCATTGTAATTTCTAACGATCCCTAAATGAATGGTTGTTAAGTCAAAGGCTACCTGTATATCAGAATCCAATTTTTAATTTTGCTCTGACTTTTTCTTTTACCTGTTCTGTGACTTTTCTTTTCCATATTGGAGACAGAAAACAGAATTCGTAGTTCTCTGATTTATTTCTAAATTTACGTTTCTCTCCTGCCGCCACATGATAGCCATCGAGTCAGGAGTGATGAGAGCTATAATTCCAAGAGATTGGAGTTGTGAGAAGTGTTAGATTAAAGTATCCATTTTTGTGACTCAAACCTCATGTTGAAAGGAATGTCTTTAAGGTAGGGAGGTACCAGGTACCGATTGCCTGGAATGTTGAACTGTTGAACCACCTTGGAATGTTTCTGAAGTGGGGGGGGGTACCAATTGAACTGTTGAACTTCGCGCATGATATGTTGATGTATGCCCTCGTGTTAGGGAGGTGTTCGCTGCGTGCTATGCACCATATAAGGTAATAAATTGTAACCTGTGTTCTGAAAGGTAGATTGTAAACCAAGCCATTTGCATAATGGGGCGGTAGTTTAGGGTATAAGAATAGAGCAAATGCTATTCTCTGTGTTCCTCCCAGCTGCCAAGGGTGGAACCCACCTCTGCAGATGTGTATTCAATAAACTCTTTTTCCTTGGATCAACTTCGAATCGTGGTGGTCTTTTGAGCCGCCACCTCACAGAGTGATACCAGCAGTAGGAAGGTTCTTTAATGATACACTCATGAGCATTTATGTCTACAATTTGTTCTCAAACTTCCCAGGCATGAATTTCTTTGCCTTTTAAGAACTCTAAAGATGAAGCAGCCTCAAATGGGAGCTTGACTCCTGGTGGCTAGCTGGAGACATCCATGCAATTGATTTGGAAGGGGTTTGCCGCTGCCTTCTTTCAGGATTTTTCCACCCTTCAGTCTAACGCTAACCCCCAGGTGGTCCTCCTTGCAAGTAGTGACTTAGCACATAAACAAAAATCTACCTTTGCCCACTCCGTTTTTAAAAAAAATAACTGGGGCTTTCTTACCCAGTTCAGAGAGTAACAGTTAAGATTTATTGAATGCCATCTGGTTAATTAAATGTCTACTTCCTCTGGAGTCTATAAAAGAGATCATAATATAGCAAGTCAACACTGAGGAGAGTAATTAAAGTGCACCTAAAGTGCAGAACTAAGCTTGTAGTTAGCAGTAATTAGAAGCAAAATTGGTTTAGATAATTGCTTTCTTTATTAGAAGAACTACAGAAACCTGCTGGTGTAATTGTAACCTTATTTTCGGGTCTCTGCCAAACTGAAGCCCATCTGGCCAGCTGACTTTCATTTTCTCTACAGCGAGAAATAAACAGTTCAGTCTTCTGGAACTATCCCTGTTCCAAAGATCTAAACCAGGGGTGTCAAACTCCTGGTTTGCAGGCCAGATGCGTAACGTGCTGGCCATGCCCAGCCCCGGTCTAGTGAAGGAGGGGAAAGTCATGATATATCACATGACAACAACGTGACACCATGAGTTTGACACCCCTGGTCTAGATCTTTGGAACAGGGATAGTTTTAGTACTTCAGCTATCTCTGCTTCCTTCTGGTTGTTGCAAGACTATTAGATGCATTAAAGTTGCAGAGATAGCTGAAGTACTAAAAGATGACTTCTGAAATATTTATTTATAACCATAAAAGGTGATAACAAAAAAAAAAAACAGTTAAGAATTATTTTCTACAAAGACAAAAAACATCACATTAAACAAATATTTCCCTCAACACTGTTCAACTATTACAAAGTCTGCACTACTATTACTGTTAATCTTCTCATCACTCCTTATCACCCATCCCCCCCCACTTGTGATTGTAGGACTGTAATTTTGTCGCTTGTATCCTCAAGATTTATATTGACTGTTTCCTAGTATGATTTGACTGTTGATTGTACCCCAATTAATTAATTAATTAATTATATGACTATCATTAAGTGTTGTACGTTATGATTCTTGATTCTTAACGAATGTATCTTTTCTTTATGTATACTGAGAGTATTTACACCAAGACAAATTCCTTGTGTGTCCAATCACACTTGACCAATAAAGTATTCTATTCTATTCAAAATCTTTCTTCCTCAACCAGATCCTGTCTATAGGTGAACACCAATAAAGAAACTATTCAGAAATAACTCCATATGTTGTCCTTGGTTATTTGAGCCTAGCATTAATCTTGCCAGACAAAAGCAATTATCTGTCTAAGTATATCCTGCCTTTATTATTTTTACAAATAATTCAAGGAAACAAACACATCCAACACACCTTCCTCCTCCTATTTTCCTCACAACTACAACCCTGTGAGATAAGTTGGGATGAGATTGGCCCAAAGTCATCCAAATGGTTTTCATGGATAAGGCAGGACTTGAATTCACAGTTCCCTGCTTTCTAGTCTGGTGCCTTAATTACTAGAATTGTAGATACGCTCTGTGAATTACTAGGGAGGCTCCATCCTTGCTCTGTTGCTTCTCAGCAGACATTTGGCCTCCACTACCTTTTCATCTTCTGGGAAAGAGCTGTTCCTCCTGAGACTCCAGACTACATTCCACACACTGTGTGACCAACTATAATAATAGAAATGTTTCAAGTTATATATCATCTCCAAAGAGAAAAGTGACTTTTGAATTCAGCCTAAAATTATAAAGAATGCCATACTTGCTCAGAGAAATAAGATTACAGGTTGTCTTCAATTTAGGACCGTTCAAAGTTTCAACAGCCTTGGAAAAGTGACTAACGACTTATACTCACACTTATGACTGTTGCACCATCCTTGTGGTCACATGATCACAATTTGGGGGCTTGGGAACTGGTTCACATTATTACCGGTTGCAATGCTCTTCAGTCTCACAATCACAGTTTGCTCTCTTTTTTGCTGATTTCTGGCAAACAGAAAACAGAAGACTCATTGGGGAAGCTGGATTCACTCAATGACTTCATGATTTTCTTAATATCTGTGGTGATTCGCATAACAATTACCATAAAAATTGTAATAATATTGGATCCGATTCCACTTACAATCACAATAATATATGACTGAAATTCTGGTCCCAATTGTCATCATAAGTCAAGGACTACCTGTAATATTCCCAGCTCAAGCACAGAAACATCTTATTCTATGTCCACGGCGGGTTTTCATGAACCAAGTTATTTTTTTTCTATTTAGAACCTACCTTATTCTATTCTACCTTTTGCATACATGATAGAAAGAGCATCTCTCCTGCTGCATGTTGATTGAAAGTCAGATATTGGCTCGTGGCAGGAAGCTGCACTATTATAAATACAGGATGGTTATTCACAAGATAACAATTCCACACAACTTTGTATCATTTGCAAATTTGATTAGCATTCTATCCACATCCAAATTATGAATAAAATGTTGAAAAGTAGAAAAATTAGGTCTGACTTTTGCAGCAGCCAGCAGATTCCTTCCTCCAGTTGAGGAACTATTGATGATCACTTTCTTCATATGATTTATGAGCCAGCTATGCATCCACTTATTCTAATGACATGCAGCTCGCACTTAACTAGTTTGGTAATCAGAATTTTATGATGCTCTTTGTCAAAAGCATTCCTGAAATCTTTTTATGTCTATAGCATCCCCAATATTTGCCTCATTAAAAAATGGAAATGAACTTACTTTAGTAAAAGTTATTCTTGACAAAGCCATTGTTTGTTGATCGTTTTCAAAGTGGTTATGGTTTTGTGACCTACTCCAAAATATTCTCACATGTAGATACAAGACAAGTTCCTTGGATTTTTCTTTCCCTCTTTCTCAGGGATAATGCATGAAGTTTTAAGTGTATATAAATTCCCTCAATGCCCTCTGGAGAATAAACTCATTCAAAATAAATAAATATTCTCTGATATTTGACTGTCAACATTCAGTTCTGCCCTTTCAAACTGTACTTTGCAATTAGGGCTGAATACTTACGCTCCTCATGGAGAAAATGTAGGCAAAGTAAGAATTGAGGAACTCTGCGTTTTTAAAGGATGGTTCTCCATCCTTATATTTCTGATAACTATTTTATAAATAAATAGAAGGAATTTCAACAAGACAAGAAAAGGCAAATAGTCAGGGGTGGGTTTCTACCGGTTCACACTGGTTCTATAGAATCAGTTGTTAAATGTCACTGGTAGTTCTAAGAACCGGTAAAACCGACCCCTGCTTGGCCCCGCCCCTCTCAGCTGCTCCTACGGGCCAAAAACTGGTTTTTATTACTGGGCATGCGCGAAAATCCCTTCCGCATTTCCCCCTGCCTGCCCCTCCCTTTGCTGTCCTGGCCCCACCCCTATCCGCCGC
Organism: Notechis scutatus; assembly: GCF_049901735.1. Classification (NCBI taxonomy): domain Eukaryota; kingdom Metazoa; phylum Chordata; class Lepidosauria; order Squamata; family Elapidae; genus Notechis; species Notechis scutatus. The sequence goes on along the minus strand of NC_142009.1, from coordinate 116,780,251 downwards.
TCCAAAGTTTAAAAAACCCAGTTTTTTTAAAAAAAAATGTTTTTTTTTACTGCGTATGTGCAAAAATCCCGTCCTCATTCTCCCCTCCCCTCCCCCACCCCTACTTATAGCGCATGTGCGCTAGTTACAAAAATTTACTCGCACGGCACCATCGCTCACACCAGCAGCAGCAGCCGAGCCGGCCAATCGGCCAGCCACCAGCTGTCCGTTCCTGCCTGCCTTCTGCTGCCCTGCTGAGTGAGGGCAAGCCGCAAGGCCTGGTCGCCACCTCAGCTAACTGTCCTCGCCTGGCCGGTCTGCCTTGCCCTGCCTGCCTCCAGCCTCCACTGCTAGTTGGCCTCGCCTGCCTGGACTGCCTACCCCGTCGCCAGCCTCCGAAGACGCGGATCGGTAAGTATGATCCTCCAACCCAGTCGCCTACCTACCGCTGCCAGTCCTGGTCGCCTGCCTCATTTTCCCTCACCTTTGTTGCTGCCTTGCTTTCCCACCACCGATTGGTAGTGAGGAGGCAAAGCAGCAACTCCTGCTGCTGGCCCGGTCCCCTACCTCCTCCTGCCGCCGCCGCCAGCCCAGTCGAGAGCCGACTCCCAGGCCGGGCACCGCTGCCTCGCCCACATGGCGACCGCCACCTTCGCTAGGCCACCAGCCTGCCACCTTCCCTCCCCTACCGCGGCCCTAGGGTTGCTGCTTTGCCTTCCCACCACCGATTGGTAGTGAGGAGGCAAAGTAGCAAGTCCTGCTGGGACGGTCCCCTACCTCCTTCTGCCACCTATGCCATCAGCCCAGTCGAGAGCTGACTCCTGGGCTAGCCGTCCTCGCCACAGCAATCGAGAAGACTGAGGAGGACCCTGGCATAGTTGGCTAGCCAACTTGCCTGTTTCCTTTTTGGTAAGTTGCTTTTTTATATTTATGTATTTATTTATTTTTTTACTATCTTTTTTTTATCATAAAAACAAAATAGATACTAAAGAAATAAATAAACACATAAATAAAAATTATTTTACTATTCATCTTGATGTTTCTTTCTCCTTTGCTTAAAGAAACAACAAGATGAATAGTAAAATAATTTTTATTTATGTGTTTATTTATTTCTTTAGTATCTGTTTTGTTTTTATGATTAATAAAAACAAAAACAGATAGTAAAAACATAAATACATAAATAAAAAAGCAACTTACCAAAAGGGAGACAGGCAACTTCTTGTTACACTGATGTTATACATTATCTGTTTCTGCATAAATCAATATATAGCAACATCAATGTAACAGGAAGTTGCATGCATACATAAATGAATTTTTTTTAAATAAAAGTGTTTTATTTTTTTTAAACATAAACAAAAACATAAACCATCTTCAGTTACATAGTGTGTTGGTTGGTACAAATCACTTGTGTACAATCTCTGCAGTCTTTCGTTTCCAATTTGAATTAATCCTTATATCATGCTAAGCAATTGGCCACTAAGCGAGCACCTGGTCATTAAGTGAACACCACTTAAATTTGAGATGCCAGCCACATGGCCACCTGCCTGGGCCTTGCCAGGGCCTCCCCAGGCCTTGGAAACTGCCAAAGAGCACTTGCTAAGCAATTGGCCACTAAGCGAGCACCTTGTCATTAAGTGAGGACCACTGTCACGATTACACAACACACACATTTGAAACGAAGCTCCGTCGATCTGAAGAATTGCAATCCCCTTCATCAGAATAAACTCTGTATAATAATAATATGAGTGGTATATTGAAAATGCTGTTTGGTTAAGATATGCACATTAACCATGATAAATGTGATTTGCGCTTTTATTGGCAGTTTATTCCTAAATTTGCACAAATTGCTTTACCACTAACAGAATTGTTAAAAACTAAACATCAATCGCCAAAACCCAGACCCAGCCAACCCATTGTGTGGTCACAGGAGTGTCAGCAAGCGTTTGACAACTTAAAAGCCTTATTTGCTCAAGAGCCCATTTTAAAACATCCTGATACAACTAAAAGTTTTGTAGTACAAGCTGATCAAGTGATGTGGCTGTGGGAGCTGTCCTATTACAGTATAACCTAGATGGACAATTACAGCCATGCGCATATACATCACAAAAATTTACAACCACAGAGCGAAGGTGGGCTATTTGGGAAAAAGAGGCTTTCGCTGTAAAATGGGCACTTAGTGCATGGCGACACCTATTAGAAGGGTTAAAAGAAAAATTCGAAGTGTGGACAGATCATAAACATTTGCAAGCATTACAAAAACCAAGAAAACTGTCCCCTAAACAAGTAAGATGGGCTTTGTATTTTAAATGTTTTGATTTCCACTTGCGATATGTTCCAGGAGGTAAAAACTTCATGTCGGATGCACTATGTCGACTACCTCAATACAATGCATCTAGAGATGAAGTTATTCAACCCATGATCTCTGTGGGAATGTCGATTGAACACATTCAGGTGTTGACAACAAAAGAGACAACCAAAAAAGAATTACAAGAGGCTACAAGAACGGATGTATGGATAAAAACCAATAACACTGCCTGTTTATATAAAGATGGGTTGTATTGCAGAGGGGATAAAATATATGTTCCGTTGAGCTATAGAAAAAAGATATTATCCCAATGTCATGATGTTTGGCAGGCTGGACACTTTGGATTTTTGAAAACACTACATTTGGTAAGGTAGCAGTTTTGGTGGCCACATATGAGATCAGAAATTGAACAGCACCTTAAAGAATGCCACGTTTGCGCTACTGCGAAACCACGAGTAGAAAAACCTTTAAAACTATTACAAACTCTATCAGATCCCAACCAGCCATGGCAAGACATAGCCATGGACTTTACTGTAGAGTTGCCCAACAGTAACGGATACATGGTAATCTGGACTATCATAGACTTGTTTTCAAAACAAGCTCACTTCATACCATGTAAAGCAGTGATCCCCAACCTTTTTTATGCCGTGGCCCGGTACCGGCATCAGCTGGGCGCCGCGGCCCGGTACCGGCATCAGCTGGGCGCCGCCATCTTTTTTCTACCCGGAAAAGCTCACCGGAAGCACTTTTTCATCAAAAAATGATGGCGGCGCCCAGCAAGCCAGCGGCCCGGTAGGACTTGTTCCGCGGACCGGGACCGGTCCGTGGACCGGTGGTTGGGGACCCCTGATGTAAAGGATTACCTTCGGAAACAAAGTTAGCAAACCTATTTATAAAACACGTATATCGATTGTATGGCACACCCAAGAGAATAATTTCAGATAGGGGTGTGCAATTCATGGCATGATTACGGAGAGCGTTTGTACGTCTTTTAGGATCCTCTCAAGGTCTTAGCTCTGCAAACCGTCCCAGCACTAACAGGGCTGCTGAAAGAGCCAATGCGATGATTGAGAGATATATGAGATCATACATCTCTTATCAAGAGCGAGAATGGGCTGATTTACTGCCATTTGCTGAAGTAGCATATAACAATGCCATACATGAAAGCACAGGATATAGCCCATTCCAAAGAGTAAAATGGGATAGAATTTGTTCCAATCCCTGATTTACAGTGTGATGATCAACATCCTATGAGTGTCAAAATGTGGTTGAAAAAGGTACAGGATAGTTGGAATAAAGTAAAAGAGACCCTCAATAAAACAGCACTAGAATACAAACAACAAGCAGACAAGAAAAGAAAAGACTATAAAACATTCCAACCTGGAGATTATGTTTACTTATCAACTAAATATATACAATTACACTTAAATAGTCAAAAATTAGGACCAAAATATATTGGACCTTTCCAAATTACTAGAGTGATAAACCCCGTAACTGTAAAACTTAAACTACCACCACGCTTACACTGAATACATCCTGTTTCATGCTAGTTTACTGAAGCCTGTAGAACACATTAATATACCTCAACTTGAAGAATCTGTACTAGCTAAAGATGTGACACATGCTGAAATCGACAAAGTCCTAGATTCCCGGATACGTAGAAAAGTGTTGCAATACTTAGTAAGATGGAAGGGGTACCCTGAAACAGAGGCAACCTGGGTAAAACTATCAGATATATGTGCAAACAGACTGATAAGACAATTTCATGTCAAATATCCAGATAAACCTGGACCACAAGTAGAGAAATAAGTAGTGATATAATATACAGTGTATTGTTTTATAGACTGGTTCCTGGTAGATTACGCAACACATGCATTTGAAACGAAGCTCTGTTGATCTGAAGAATGGCAATCCCCTTCATCGGAATAAACTCTGTATAATAATTATATGCGTGGTATATTGAAAATGCTGTTTGGTTAAGATATGCGCATTAACCACGATAAATGTGATTGAATTACGATGAATAATCATAAATAATAATGGTAATCAGGGGTAATAAAGGCAATCATGGGTAATAGAGAGTAATGAGGGGAAATCATTATAAATACCGAGTTCCGGGAAACTCGGGTTAGATCCGACTTTATTTTATTTGCTTAGCTATTGTTTTGGAGTCCTTGCAGAGGAAGGAATAAAAAAGAAGCTTTTGTTTTACCAAATATTGAAGTGAAGTTTGTTTTATTTTCTTTACGCATTTGGCCCAAAGAGTAGTTGAGAACCACTTAAATTTGGGTTGCCAGACACATGGCCACCTGCCTGGGTCTTGTCAGGGCCTCCCCAGGCCTTGGAAACTGCCAAAAAGCACTTGCTAAGCAATTGGCCACTAAGCGAGCACCTGGTCATTAAGTGAGGACCACTTAAATTTGGGTTGCCAGCCACATGGCCACGCCCACCCCAGTCACATGACCACGTAGCCACGCCCACTCCATCACATGACCACATAGCCATGCCCAATCAGCAAGCCACTCCCACCCCAGTCACATGACCACGTAGCCATGCCTACTCCATCACATGACCACATAGCCATGCCCAATCAGCAAGCCACTCCCACCCCAGTCACATGACCACCAAGCCACACCCACAAATTAGGCCATGCCCACAGACCCGGTTGTTAAGAAATTTGAATCCCACCCCTGCAAATAGTGTATTTAAAAAAAAATCCCATCTGCTCTTGGTAAGTATCACCACTGAGAAATTCAAACCTGCATGTGACTTAGGGCGGGTCAAATTTTTTAGCTTTCAATTTCCAAACATTGTGGCATCAAAAGTTGTGGCATGCCTTTGGGATTGTAAAGATATTTTGGTTACTTTAATATAATTTAAATGTGCTTGGTAAGCAACTGAAAAATATCATAACTTTTTAACATTTTATTTGTTTCATATGGAGACTGCTAAAATCATTACAGGGAGTAATAGAGAATTTATTTTCAAATGATAGATCTCAATCTTTTTTAACAGTACTGAATGGAAAACTCTTCGGGAAATCTTAATTTTAATTATTAAAAAAAACCTGGAAACAAGCTTTCAATTTAGAGTCCCTTAGCTGCCTTGTGATAAAATGAGATATCTTAAAATATTCTAGAATTTTTCTGTGAGAAATGGTTTGGGGTATGATAGTTCATGAAAAACTTAAGACATTTTCTATCTATCAACTAAAACAAGAACAAAAAGGAAGTAAAAAAAAATAGACCAAAATATGTAGCTGGCGTTCTAGAAAATGAACAGCACTAAGAGATAAATTTCCACCTGCCAGAGCAGGAGATTGAAAAGATCTAGCTGAAAAATGCCATTAACAATCTACTGATTCAAATTTGCTTTAATCCTTGTAATTAATCACTTTTTGACACTTTTCAGAGGCATACCAAATGCTTTGTGTGAGGTCCTCCATACAGCCTGAAGTTTATGAGAGAAAAGATTTTGCAATTGACCTTGAGGTATCAGTCTTTAAAAGAAAAAAAAATCTTTTTCTTATAAACTTATTAAAGAAAAAAATAATAACTTTCCAAAAGCCTCCTGTGTTTTGCAAGAACTTGAATTTTTTAAAACTAACCTTTAAATATGATTTAAAAAACAAAAACAAAAAACTGGTCATCCTTATAAAAATATTGTCCACCTTTGATGTCCCTCTCTTTTTTGGATGTGTGTGTGTAATATTTGTGGGTGTGAGTGTGAATCCTGACTTTTTTTTTAAATTTCCCAAAGTTCAAACAACAGCATTCAAATGTCGGCTATGTAGACAACACTTTTGTTTCCAATCCACAGTATTATACCCCTGGGTCTTCCGAGGGGCAAACTAGGCTACCAAGAAGCTGAGCATACATTCCCTCTCCTGATTATTTGAATTTAATCTTTTAAATAGCCCCAACCACCATTATGGTTTTAATAATACCAAAGGATTAGGCAAAGGACTCAAGTCCTGAAATCCTAAACTTCCAGGGGCAAGAATGTTTCTCAGAAATATTTAAAGAGAAAGAATGGCATCTGCAGATTGCGGAATTGCACAATACTGGATACACTTGCCACATGCAGGGAAGTATTTTCCTTACTTCAGTTTGAATTCTGCAAAGAATAGCTCAAGTTGGAAGTGGAAATACACAACCAACTGACTTCAGACTCCAGGGCAATTCTTGCCTACTGTTCATTCTAAGTGCTCCATTAAATACAATATTTAAGAGATCCATGTTTTATTTCCAAACCGTGTTTCTTAGAAAACTGAAATTTAGCTTCTGTGAATTGTATGTTTTTGTATTTTGTTTGTAGACTTGAGGGTCAGGGAGTTTAATTATTTCTTTATGATACTTATTTTTTCCAAATGGCTAGTTGTCCTAAAAGATTACATGTGCCAAAACTTTCTTTCCTTTCCCACCAAGGAAAACAGCATCCCTAGGAATGGTTATGGTAACAAGTAAAGAGTGAAATCTCTAAATAACCTCTTCCCTATTGCTACTCTAAGAAAATGCCATTTGCAGCAGTAATGTTACTGACAAATGGAAGTACTTTCATAGAGTGGATTGTTTGTGGTTCCTTTTACCACACATGGATATTTCCAGATGTCTCTTTTCTCATTTTATTTCTCTCAGCTCCTCCATAACTATAGGAGCAATGGAATCTATGGGGAGGGAGAGGTCACATGGGCACAATCTAGAGGTGGTATTCAGCGGGTTCTGACCAGTGCTGGAGAACCGGTAGCAGAAATTTTGAGTAGTTTGGAGAACCGGCAAATCCCACCTCTGACTGGAAATTTTACAGTATCCTTCCCCTGCCATGCCCACCAAGCCACGCCCACAGAACCGGTAGTAAAAAGATTTGAATCCCACCACTGGTCTGAAACCAGTCTGCAAAATTAACTTAATGTAGCTGTGTATAAAATTGGCGCTGTGTGATTTCCAGTCAGGAGGGAGAAACCCTCTAAATAAACTGTTCAGTGATCACAAGAGAACATTAACTAAAGAACTGCCCAAAGATTGCCTAGAGTTACTTCAGGAAGGTTATCAATTAAAAAGCGAAATCAAATAACCCCATTAAAATTTTAATGAAACTGTAACCTGGCCATATATTTTAATGAAACTGTAACCTGGCCTCAACTATATTTTTGAAGAAAAAACAAGCAACTTCATTATTACCTGTTTTAGCGGCGTAATGCTGGAACACATTCTAATCTGTATCAAAATTGAGGGCAATGTTCTTATTACCACTTTCTATTAATGCATTCAATAAGGATAAAGATGCAAATTACCCTCCTTCATTTCACAATCTGGGAAAAGCATGGCAGAAACCACATCAGAATATGGTAGCTCTGCCAGCACACCCCATCCATACAATCTCTAAGTACAATAAGGCTTGTATTGTTACTGCCCCAGAGCTCTTCCCCTAAGCCCCAATTTTATCCCCATAACAAGGAAATATATTGAGAGAAACGTGAATTCTGAGAGCACTATTTTTCCTACAAACCTCTGTATTATGGACATTTGCTATATGCAAGGTAATATTTTACTCAGCAATTTTCTAATCTTCTTTGGAGGACTAAGGATCCATATTTCATTTCCTCATGGTCTGCGTCCATGAAAGCATCAATCCTGAGATATTCTTTGGTTCCCTAGCTCTTGCAAAATTAATAGAGTAGTTTTTATAATGTGGACTGCCTGAAGGTAAACATAGATTTATTAGAACTGAATGACATAATAGAGACTTATATATAGTTCAGGACTGATCATTCCTTAAGACTTTTCCTGAAGACTCAGCTAGTTGTCAGCATCTAGGTAACCTTGGCTGATGTCAAAAAGAAAACAACATTGATCCTAGTTTGTACTTGAAAGAGAAATCATCAGGAAATCTTAAGTCTGGAAACTATATCGAGACGTTAAGGCTTCTCTAAACAGCTTTGTCCTCCTTGACCGAGCCTGACATTGGTATCAGTTCGAATTCAGAATCTACATTCTCATTCTTCAGTTGTAATTGCCTCTTGGAAGCCACTCTGAACACCAACTTCTAGTTAAGAAATGAGCACTGTCAAATGAAGGAGACACACTTGGCTGATTCATTACTCTTCTGATAGTTTTCAATGTTCCAAGGGACAAGCTGTATAATTTGTTCAACGTAGGGGACTGAAGCCCTGGAAAAGACAGGGACACTCCAGAGAATCTAGGCAAGGGGAAGCAGGCAGGAAAACTGTTGAAAATGATTTGTTTACAGCAACAACATCAGATTTCATATGGGTGACCTGCAGAAAGACCTACACGACAACTGCTTTGCAATGGCTAAGTATATTGTCCTCTCCCTTTAAGGGAAGACATAGTGCAACTTCATCATGCACTATGCATACTGGAGGAATATTCAAAATGTTGCAACTTTTGTTCAGACAGTTCTGGTGATCAAGGGTGAAAACAAATATCAATGCCAATCTATCATCGTTAAATGACTGTTGCTGGACCAAGGCCATCATTGCTAATACAACCACTTTGTTCCATTTACTCCCTTCTCCTGCAGATCTATGGAACACTGAACTATATTACTGCTTTTTTTTTCAGAAGTGCAAAGTACACAATCATTTTATTTATTTATTTATATATAAATTTATATTGCTGCCTATTCACACATGGCAACTCAAGGTGGCTTACAAAAATATAAAACCACATATAAAAACAATAAAACTTTGGTGGTAGGGGATCTGTTTACCAAGATGGCGCCTTATATTCTATGCAGACCATTTGCTCTGGAGATTCCATAACTCTTTCAAGACTATATTTTTCATATGAGATCTTAGTCAACCATGTTACCTCAGGTTCTGGCTCTCAATTTACACCCAGGTCCTAACTTTCTTCAGGTTGCTGAATATTTATATTCATTTGCCATTATCTCATCACCATGGAACAAAATGAGCAGAGAAAGCTAATGGCATGTTAGAACAATTTTTGTGTTGTTAAGTTTCCTATCAACAAGACAATTAACTGATTTTTTTTTGTCACTTGCAGAATTTGCATATTACAACTCTCTGTCTCCTCGGTTACCATAATTCCCTTTCAAGCAGTTTATGACTATAATCTCCACCTGTTCTTTCTTCAAATTGCTGCATTGTGGTTCCTTGGGTCTTAGATTTTCTCCAAGAGAGACAGGTGACACAATTGCTTTTCAAAGAACAGTTAGATTAAGCCAGGGATCTCCAAACTTGGCAACTTTAGGACTTGTGGACTTTAACTCCCAGAATTCCTCAGCCAGCCATGCTGGCTGGGGAATTCTGGGAGCTGAAGTCCACAGGTCTCGAAGTTGCCAAATTTGGAGACCCCTGGATTAAGCCAAGGTTGAGTACAGACATACAGCAGATGTGCATAAGTAAGAAGGTACCAAGACTGCTAGGGGGAATTTGATATGACTTTTCATTAAGTTTTCACTTTCTTTTATCCATCCAAGAAACTCATAGAGTCAACATTACTCAGATATAATCAACCCAGTGGCCTTTCATTTGCAATTGCCCATTTCAGTGAAAGTATGTCTGGTGTTTCACCCTTTTTGTCTTGTGGAAGATCAGCCTCCCTGTCCTTTATTTGCAACCTCCAGCAGTTCTCATAGATAAGGAAGAGGGATATGAGAGTATTTTTTGGATTCTTGATACAGGAGGGAGAAGCTTGAATATCTGATTCAGTGGAAGGATTAGCCTGATATGGAGCAACCCAGAATTGGCAGTGGACATTTAAGTATCACATCCATCAGTTCTGATCTCAAATACCCATGTAAGCTCCCTTCCCCTAAACAGCCTCCAGGCTCACCAAATAATGATCAACAGGGGGGGAAACAACTCCTTGCTTTCTCCAGTTGGCACTGTGATTAGGCAACCAGGGAGATGACACATTTCAATTTTTTCTAAATCTCCTATTTCATACTTCACACACTTTATATTTCACCTACTGTAGCACCCATGTATACAATTTGGGAGGACAGTTTCACTAGAGCAATTAATATAAGCCTGCTATAAGGGTCATTATTCATCAGGTTCCTTAATAGTAGGTCTTGTTCAAGAAGGAGGCATCACAAAAGTATCAACTGAAGATGTCATCGTTACTTTGGTGTTAGAGAATATTTATCAGAATACCATGGACAGCTAAGTAGACAAACAAATGGATCATTGAACAAATAAATTCAGAGTTCTTATTTGAGGCACAAACAGCCAAGCAAAATTTACCCTACTTTGGATAATTATGCAAAGACCTAGCTCTCTGAAGAAGGCTCTAATACTGAGAAAGAGAAGGAAAGAGAAGATGATGGACTGGAAGGTAGATGGACTCAGTTACAGCGGCAATGAGTGCACCATTGGAAGACCTGAACAACCAGATCTGAAACAGATCATCATGGAGAAAATCAGAGGTGGTATTCAGAAGGTTCTGACCAGTTCTGGAGAACTGGTAGCGGAAATTTTGAGTAGTTCCAAGAACCAGCAAATACCACCTCTGACAGAAGATTTTACAGTATCTTTCCCCTGCCATGCCCACCAAGCCACGCCCACTGAACGAGTAGTAAAAAAAATTGAATCCCACCACTGGAGAAAATCTATCTATGTGATCACTAAGAATCAATACTGATTTGTTGGAACAAAATTACAAACATAAACCAACAATCAATGAAAAGCTGTGGTTTCAATTACCAGAAATATTTTGGACACACAAAAACACAAACATACTTTCAAGTAACCATCCCTTTTCACAAGTGATCCCAGGAATAGATGCAGCTCTCTTAAAGTGTTGAAGATAAGTGTCCTGTTTGCATTCCCCTATACTCCAAAGCCCTTGATGGAGATGGTACCCAAAGCTCTGGAGAATCCCAGTAGCCATGATAAGATATCGTGCCACCTTCCTCTTCCAGGAAAAGCAGAAGATAAATGTGTGCTTTTTTAGTCTGCCTTTTTCCCCAAGCTATAGAATTAATTTGTATCTTAGAGAGTGCTTTGGAAAAAAATGAAAGAAGACTGAAGTTACATATGGTCCCACATTTTATGGGTTCAATATCTCCAATAGATTTCACTTTGTTTAAATTCCACATCAATAGAATTGAGTGTACCTTTTAGAACCAAATGAATAAATCTATGTTATTAATCTGCTCATAACACAGTTTCATTCCGCTGGAACAGACTTTATGTAAAACCACTAGATTCATATCTCTGCGATTATGTGATTTTGAGATTGTCTTATAAATCAGAGATTCCCTGGAGCATAATATTTCTTCCGGAAATACTAAATTCTGCCTGTTGATATTGCAATGTGTTTTAGGATTGAAGAATGGCCAGTAACATCCCAAATATAGTAGATATTATAGTAGATCTTCCAGCAAAGTTAGATCATCTTTAGGTGACTTTCCTCCTCCTCCTCCTCCTCCTCCTTATTATTATTATTATTATTATTATTATTATTATTATTATTATTATTATTATTATTAATCACCGCACAGCCAGCCAGATGTTCAGGCCAGGTTTGGCATTTTTGTCTACTTATCAAGTCCTTACCAAGAACCTAGGATAGGCAAATCTGAATGTTTGATGGTTTTACAGATATCATTACAGGATGGAAGCTGTTCCAAGTAAAGCTGCCTTCTGCAATTGACTGATGGCAAATTTGTCAATGTCTATGGTGTTCAATTGTTGTTGTTGTTGTTGTTATTATTATTATTATTATTATTATTATTATTATTATTATTATTATTATTATTTTCCCAGGAGATACCAAAGTGATTATGGGATTTGGGAATCAAGACTAGCTGTGACTTGACCCTACAAACTGTGGTTCTGCAAGGAAAAGAGCTCTTTGGGCATCTCCTTTTTGATGCTTTATATATGTAATAAATCACCTATATTCGACAAGAGTATCCCAAAGTGATTTATTACAAAGTGAAATAGCAAAAGTTGACAATTATAGCTGATCGAAAATGTAAAAATGATAGAGCCAGCAAGTAAAATAGTAGGTTTTAAAATATTTGTAAAGCTTTTTGTGTGGGTGTCAGAATGCCAGAAGTTCGTTGCCTAGCACCTAAAAGAAAATAGATTTTAATGACACCAAATGAACATGTCAGCGGAGTGAATTTCCCAAAGTGGGCGCCATTGCAGTTAAGCCCCATCTTCAATCATATTGTCCTTAACCTCAGAAGGGACGCTGACATGGAGGGAATTATTTGCTGAAAAGCTCAATCCTAGTGACAGCAGGAATTTTAGCCCTACTATATAAGAACATCAAGTGTATTTCGCATTGCTGTGTGGCAGCAGGCACCATTATCAGGAGTGGAAAGGCTATTATGCAGATGATAAATGAGTTAAAGATAGGTTTGGTGGAGGAGACTGGGTGGCTGACATAATTATAGATTAGGTATGTAATATTAGAATCCACAGAGTGGAACTTAGCTACCTAGCCTACCATTTTAGCTTGTGTTAGCATTCATCTGTAATGTTAAGAATAGGTGGCTGTTAGCTTATTACTAAAACATAGCCATCCTTGCCCATGGCCCATTGCACAACACCAGCAGAAACTCCTAATAACATGATTCAAGCAGTGATTCCTGACCAGCCTTGGAAAACAAGCTTTTTTTTTTTTAAAAAAAAAAGTGTTTTCAGTGCTTTAGGAAGAGATGAAAAGTACATTCATTAGGTTTCTCCTGCATTTACAGGTGCCTTTTTTCTTCTTCCTTGTAGACCATGCCTAACCACTCCAACTCATGTTTCATTCACTCAGTTTAGCCTGGGGATTAAATTAACATTTTGGTCATATTGCAATATCATAATCATAATTGACATTTTTCAGCATTCTGCCCAGAGCTTGCAGATCTGACATCATGGTGAATGGAAGGGTTGGGGGGCTTCTCGAGGCTAGCTTATTTTGGTGCCATGATGAAAGGAAGCCTCTTGAGGTTCTTCTATATTTGACAAGCTTCACAATGTAAGCTTTCCTTGAAACCAACACTACTGTGCTTTTGCAGACTGCCAAATGCATGCATACACATACATATGAAGGAATGCTTACAGGGTGTGAAGGAAATGAGAAACTTTTTCTCTTTGCTTTCTTTCTTATGAAGCCTGGAGAAATGCTCCTTGTTAAACTGCCAGGCAGAGAGCGCCGTAGTTGGCAGGTTTCAAGCTGAACTGGTGCTGATGGGTTCGCATTTTATATTCAATTATTTGGCTAGCTTGGGCTGAGCAATGATAAGCTGAAGGTGCTATCTGCAAGCTCCAGACTTGCAAGTTTATAGACAATATCATGCTTTTGATCGACAACTGCTGAGGATAAAGGGGGAGAAATGTGGCTGGATTTAAAGAACATTGGGAATTATTTATAGATGGAAGAGTTGGCTCTATGGCATCATAAAATGGGTTAGAGTGAACCCCTGCTGTCCTTCCTTGCATTACTTAAAACTGCTTTCCCCATTAATGTCTCTTCTTGATAATCAGAAAAAGAAAACAATAGGCCAAAAACTCTTTGGAGTAGCAATGGGTAAGCTGTACCTGTCCCTTGTCACTGCCTCATTCCCCCACTTTCTCTTGCAGTTTTTACTCCTACAGGTAGAGGAACAATCAGGTTATGCATTCCTCCCCTAGATAGATTGCTCAGAAACTCTAACTTGGTAATATTATCTTGCCCTTGGCTTTTCTCTATAGCTACTGAGAAGACTTTCACCATATCTCTTTTGTAATTATAGAAACCCAACACCAACTGTTAAGAAATTCAAAAAACTGGGTCTCCTGTTATTTGAAAGAAAATGTAGCCTGTATGGAATGGGAAGATCTCATGCTAGATTAGAATCATGATATCGGAAGAATAATTGGCTTGCTCTCACCAGTCTTTCATTATCTCCTCTGTCAAAGTACCTATGCCTATCTCCCAATGGATCCTACCTTTGCTATCCTCAGCTTTGCACTGATTTGAATCTTCTTTTTCTTGAGGCTGGCTTGATTCAAAGCAAGGCTGCAAAAGGCTATTTCAACCATTCTTCAGATGACCATTCCTCTGGTCCATTCCTTCTTTCTTGGCCTCCACTTGCCTCTAGTCCATTTTTCCAGATTGGCTCTACAAAAAGATCCCAGCTCCTTTCTCTTATTCTAGAGAGAGAACATTGTATCATGAATTATATTTGATGCTACTCAGTGGTGGAATTCAAATTTTTTTACTACCAGTTCTGTGGGCATGGCTTGTTGGGCATGGCAGGGGAAAGATACCGTAAAATATCCAGTCAGATGTGGTATTTGCCGGTTCTCTGAACCACTCAAAATTTCCGCTCCTGGTTCTCCAGAACTGGTCAGAACCTGCTGAATACCACCTCTGATGCTATTGCTTACCAGGTCTGCTTGTCATAAACCTATTCTCATCCATAATTTAATCTTGGATCAGAGGGCGAATCTTGCATTTATCACTGAAACCAGAGATGGAATGGTATTCTCTCAGAAATGTACCCATCTGAATTTTATTGAGTTTCTCATCAATTTTTGGAATAACCATAGTCGATGACTAAAGCAGTTGGCAAACAAGCACACCCTTTTATACTGTATATAGGATCTTTACTACTGTGGCTATGACATTTAAACTGGGAAAATAAAGCGAGGCACAAACATCAAGAGCATAGGGGCTTTATTTATTAACCAATTTTCAATAACAAACAAAACCAGAAATGTGCACTACCAAGCAAGATGTGGTAAAACAGGCCAAATCTCCTACTGGGATTTTTGTTTCCTGGTAGACATTTTAATGCTCTGTAGAAATTTTTCATTGAAAGTGCATCTCCCAAAATGTGAATGTGTGTGTGTGTGTGTGTGTGTGTGTGTGTGTGTGTGTTGAATCTCCAATTTCTTTGGAAGATTAAAAGGAAGAGCAATCAGTTGTTGAATAAGGTATCTGTCAAACCTATGAAGGCAAATTAAAAAGAAATGGAGGGAGGGGATTTACTCCAAATCACCTTAGCCCCAAAAATAGAAACATGGCTAAAATAAAACACACAGTCCTAGGTTATGGCAGATCTCAGGGAGGGCAGACAATTCCATAGTTTATGAGGCATATTAAGAAAGTTGATACATTATAAAGAAAAGATAAATATCACAATATTAAATGGAGTCTCTTGTTTGATCATGATCTTATAAGAAGAAAAGGAGCTACCTTTTAAAGAATGTTAGATAATTGTCATTATTAGTAGACATTATATACCCGAACAAACCAATTTATGGTATATATTAATTCATTCATTGAATATTAAAGGGGGGAAATAGTGACACACACATCCCGCTTCACGTCCACTCATGAAGCAGCCTATCATTTTCTTCAACTTCAGAAGTTTTTTTTTTTTTTAAAGTTTCTGAACACTCATGAAAGACAGATCTACAATGAGTGCATAGATTTAGACACACAACAATGATGGGATTATTTCTTCCAGATCTTTAGCTCATATATACTTATTTTAACTCAGGAAAAAAATTCGATTTGGTTCCCTGAATATCTTGCTTCAACATACTTTTTTTGAAGGTTCTTTTAGTAGGATGATGCTCAAGGTTTTGAAATCCAGACTTCTCCAAGATGTGGACAATGAATTGTCAGATTATATAAGCTGGATTCAGAAGAGGCAGAGGAATCTAAAATCACATAGAAAGGACAAGAGAGTTGCAAATAAATGTCTAATTTTGCTTTATTGATTAAACTAAGGCTTTTGACTTCATCTGCCTATTGAAGACTTTGTGCGATGCCAGTTATAGCTGAAAAGGAACAACTAATTGACTCAAAAATGAAGGAAGAAATATTAAAGCTATCTTTAAACTATGCCTCTGTTGGTAATTTAATGGCCAAAGAATAAATCTATTTGACAGGAATAGATTAAATAGTAACCCTTTGAAGTTTTAGGGCAACCTTCCCATCTTATTGTTCTTTATCCTTTCTAAATTGCTACTCCCATAATCACAGGCACATAATCAAGCACACTTGGAGAATTCCAAGTTGCCAAAAGCTACTCTATGGTGATAAAACCTATAAAGCCTTTTACAATGTTGTGGGTACAATCACTGGGGAAAGGGATGAATGTTTTATAAAATAAGAAAACCAGGTATGTAATAAACTGGGGGTGGAGAGGCTTGATATAGAAACTGTTGCCCAAAATAAAAGATTTGTCCCAGGAACCAAACCTCACTCATTGGCAATTGCCAAATTAGCAGCAGTAATTGGGCTTATTTTAACCTCAGACCTTTCAATAGGTTCCCTTGTTGGTTTGTTCTCTTTAATCATAAAGGAAAGCTTTCCATATATTGCCAGTCTTAAATGTTCATACTGATGTCATTTTCACTATGAGAACCAGTGATGGGTTGGTGTTACCAAATCCCCCAAAACCTTAGATGCATCCTTTGTTTTATAATAGAGCATTAAACACCTTATTCTGCATACAGAACATAGCATTGGCCTCTGTAAATAGAGCACAGATGCCTGGCATTAATAATATACTACCATGTTCCTCTGAAAATAAGACTCTGTCTTATTTTATTTTTTTGCCACCAAAAAAGGCACCGGGCCTTATTTTGGGTGGAAGGTGTCCTGCACTGACTCACCTCACTTGTGTGCGTTGCCCCCCCCACCTCTTTTTTTACTATCAGGGGCCTTCAGGAACTTCTTCATTCGGCAAGGCCAATAAAGCTTTTCTGAAAGCCTTTGCGGCCAATAACAGAGCTCCGGATCGATCTGGAGCTCTTATCGGCTAGAGAGGCCTTCAGGAAAGCTTTGCTGGCTGTAGAAGAAATAGGCCGAGGTGTGCGAGGCCTGGCTGCAACTATCTGAAGGTAAGTAGTAGAGCAGTTCCACACGCACCACATCCCCACTGTTATGAATCAATAAAGTAACTAGCATAAAATGCAAAGTAGGGTTTGAAGGCCTGCACACCTGATTGGTCCTCAAACAACGAACAGGGATTGGTCAGGATGAGGCCACTCCTTATTGGTTATTATTTGAACTTATCACAAAGGTTATTGGTTAATAGGGTAGCAGCCAACCCTATAAAAGGGTTACTGCTGCCCATAGAGTTTTCTCTGTTCTATTCCTATTCCTGTTATTATTAAAGAGTTGAAGTCACTGGTCAGATGTCTGGTCTCCTTATTCTCCAAACATAACACTGGCGACGAGGATGGGATGCGGAGACCGAAGAGCTGACTGATCTACAGAGCAACCAACAGAGCACATGGTCGAACACGCACTATCAACGGCAATCATGGCCAGCGGTGCCGTACCACCCGCTCCATTCAACCCAGAAACCGAAGACTGGAAGTCACACATGGATAGGTTCCAAATGTTTTTGGAGACCAACAACTTGAAAGATGCAACGGCCAGCAAAAAAAGAGCTGTTTTTCTAACCCACTGCGGGCCTACTGTGTTTAAAATGGCGAAGTCACTTGCCAAGCCAGTCGAAGTAAAAGCAATGGACTGGGATGTCCTCGAGCCTTTGCTACGGGCCCACTACGCGTCCACCGTGCCAACATTAGTCAGAAGGCACAAATTTTACCAGAGAGGCCAGCGGAAGGGCGAAAGCCTTGCTAACTACGTCGCAGACCTTCGAAACCTTGGAGGCCTCTGCAAGTTCTCCAACTTAGAAGAAGCCCTCCGGGACCGCCTAGTTCTGGGTTTAGAGGATTGCACAATCCAGAGCAAAATCATGGCTAAGGGAGACATCAGCCTTACCGATGCCCTTAAAGAAGCCTCGGCAGCGGAAGCAACTAAGAAGTCGGCAGCACGAATGCGCCGTACCAGCGCACCGCTACGCCAACTCGCCGATGATACCTCGCCTCGCCCAGAAAGACACCCGGTATCGACTCACCACGAAGACCTAGAATCCCCATCAGAAAGTGACGAGGAAGAGGTCAACCGACTCCGAACTGAACGAGACCAGTTCACACAACGTTCAAATCGACCTTGCGCAGGATGTGGAGCGAGTCACCCACGATCCAGCTGCAAATTCCTCGACGCAGTCTGCCGCGTTTGCGGAAAAAGAGGTCACATCGCAAAGGTTTGCAGAAGCAAACAAGCCTCCAACTCCAAACCCCGACAGGCCGAATGCCAGTCTTTAGGATTCCTCAGTACACACCGAGACAAACTGAACCACCAATGGGGAAACCACTCCTACAGAAACAACCCGTCCAACACTAACCCCAGGCGCGAAGAAACCAGACGGGAAGAAACCCACCAAACAATCACCATAGGCCACGCTACATCCTTAGACGCCAGAAAAATCCGGGTGAAAGGTCGCCATCGAAAACAAACTTTGTGTGATGGAGGTAGACTCAGGATCATCCCTCTCGATGGTATCTTGGAAGACGCTCCAGCAGCTTATTCCAACAATTCGCCACCAAGACCTCAACCCTCAAAGGGTTATACTCAAAGATTACCAGGGTAATCGAATTCCCGTCGTCGGGTCCCGCCAATTCCAGGTCTCTTTCAAGGACCACACCGTCGCACTGCCACTGACTGTTGTTGACCGTGACCGGCCTAGCCTTTTAGGCCTACAATGGTTCGAGCCGCTCGGGATCACCGTAGCCGGAGTTCACCGGGCCAAGAGCAACGATTGGGAGGAGGCCCTCGTGCAAGAATTCCGAGACGTCTTCGCGAGCGGACTAGGCAAGTACAAGGGGACCCCGATATCATTTAATTTGAACCCTGAGGTAGCACCCATCCGCCTTAAGCCGCGTCGGGTTCCGTTCGCCCTGAAACCTAAAATCGACGAACAACTCGATAAACTGATAGCCCAGGGCATGCTGGAACCCACCGACCACGCCCGGTGGGAAACCCCAATAGTTACGCCTATCAAGCCTGATGGGTGACTGAGAATTTGCGGAGACTATCGGGCCACCCTTAACCACGCACTTCAGCAAAGTGCATATCCAGTGCCAGTAGTGCAGCACCTGCTCCATTCCTTGGGGGGCGGAAAATTTTTCGCTAAATTAGATCTAGCGCAGGCATATCAGCAGTTGCCTGTAGACCCTGCCACCGCCGAAGCGCAAACTATCGTCACCCACAGGGGTGCGTTTAAATGCAACCGACTCCAGTTCGAGGTGAGCATCGCTCCCGGGATCTTTCAGAGCTTAATGGAGAGACTGTTGCAAGGAATAAGAGGGGTCGTACCGTATTTCGACGATGTACTCATCGCCGCCCCTAACAGAGACATTCTAGAAAAATGACTCCGAATGGTCTTACAAAGATTCCAAGACGCCGGCCTCAAAGTCAAAAGAAATAAATGCCACTTATGCACGGAAAGGGTAGAGTTTCTGGGATACCTCCTGGACAGCCAAGGGATCCATCCCACTGAGGACAAATTGAAGGCAATTAAGAGGGCCCCCACTCCAAGGAACAAGGCAGATCTTCAGGCGTTCCTTGGACTTATCAATTTCTATAACGTATTTCTACCAAATAAAGCAACGGTAGCTGAACCACTGCATAGACTTTTAGACAAAAAGCAACGTGGGTTTGGGGGCAACGGGAACAAAACGCCTTCCAACAAGTTAAAAACTGCTAACTTCTGATTCTGTACTTATGCAGTACAACGAAACTCTGCCATTGACTATTACTTGCGACGCCTCGCCGTTTGGTGTTGGAGCAATCCTGGCCACGTATTGCCAAACGGAGCAGAAGCTCCCGTCGCATTTTTCTCACGAACTCTAGCTAAAGCTGAAAGGAATTATAGTCAGCTGGATAAAGAAGCTTTAGCTATTGTGGCTGCAGTTAAAAGATTCCATGAATATGTGTATGGGCGTGCATTTACAATAATTACTGATCATAAACCATTATTGGGGATTATTGCGGGAAATAAACCAACCCCGTATATATTGTCCCCCAGAATGACTCGATGGTCTGAATTCTTGGCGGCGTACAACTACACCTTGCAACACCGCCCAGGAAAAGCAATTCTCCACGCTGATGCATTAAGCAGAGCACCACTCCCAGAATCGGTTGAAGATCCAGCACCGACCATTACAACACTACAAATTGAGGCCCTGCACGCGCCGCCATTGACTGCGAGGGACAATGCCCTCGAAACAAAACGAGATCCGGTCCTACAACACATCCTACGCTGGGTTGAGCGTGGGTGGCCAACAGAACAACTATCACCAGAATGGGCGCCCTTTAAAGCCCGCCAAACTGAACTATTTTCCCAAAAGGGCTGCATCTTGTGGGTAGATAGAGTTATAATTCCGAACAAACTGCAACGAACTGTGTTAGCGGTATTACACGACGGACATCCGGGCATAGTGCGGATGAAAGCACTCGCACGAAGCTATGCCTGGTGGCCGGGAATCGACAAGAAAATCAAGGCCTGGGTCGCTACTTGTCAACGTTGCCAAGACGTCAGTAATGCCCCACCTAAAGCAAGCCCAACCGAATGGGAAACCCCAAGGGGACCGTGGTCCCGTATTCACATTGACTTTGCGGGGCCTACAAGGGGACACACCTTCCTTATTACAGTCGACGCCTACTCGAATTGGCTCGAGATCCATCGGATGAATACAACTACAACGGACTCAGTTATCAGCAGATTAAATAGACTATTTGCCACACATGGGTTCCCGGACGTTTTGGTCTCGGACAACGGCCCACAGTTCACTGCATTACACTTTGAACAGTATCTTGCTGATCGGGGCATCCGCCATGCGCTAACCTCGCCGGCGCACCCTGCGGCAAACGGACGTGCAGAACGCATGGTACAGTTTGTAAAAAAAACCCTCCACAAAATGGAATTCGGAGACATCGATGAAAAAATCAATCGAATTTTATTGTTGCAGCATATTACGCCCACAGCGTCACCAACAAAACGCCCGCCGAACTTCTCATGGGACGGAAACTACGATCGCACCTTGACCGGCTCCACCCCGCATACGCACCGAAAAGCCTTTCGGCTCCAGCAGCAAATGCCGGGAATTTAAGGTAGGCGATTTAATCTTTGCAAAAAACTTTTCCAGCGACCCTTTGTGGATACCTGCTACCGTCACCCACCTCACAGGGCCCAGATCTTACCGCCTACTAACAGAAAATGGGAGGGTGTGGAAATGCCACATAGACCAGCTCCGTTCGAGATTGCCACCCAGCGGCCATGGATCCCCGGGTTCCCAAACTGAGGGGGGAGGAAATATCGAGGAAATTGACTTCGATATGACGGATTGCAGACCAACGGACACCTTTCCGCCCAGGGAAGGACCGGCAAATGAAACGGGGAGGGAGTTGATTTCTCCAGGGGACTTGAACTTGGGGGAATCCGAACTGCAAAACCCCGAAGAACCATTAGTTAGTAGAAACAACCTCAACAAAAGCAGCACGGAAGCACCGTGCAGCGAAACGGAACAAAATAGAGACTATCCAAACGCTCCACCGGAACCGGACTTTGGGCAAAACCCGGTGGAGCCACGGAAATCATCTAGACAGACCAAACGGCCTGTCTACCTTGAGGATTTTGTTACAGCTCCCCTCAAACGGAGCCCAAGGGGGAGGGGTGTTATGAATCAATAAAGTAACTAGCATAAAATGCAAAGTAGGGTTTGAAGGCCTGCACACCTGATTGGTCCTCAAACAACGAACAGGGATTGGTCAGGATGAGGCCACTCCTTATTGGTTATTATTTGAACTTATCACAAAGGTTATTGGTTAATAGGGTAGCAGCCAACCCTATAAAAGGGTTACTGCTGCCCATAGAGTTTGCTCTGTTCTATTCCTATTCCTGTTATTATTAAAGAGTTGAAGTCACTGGTCAGATGTCTGGTCTCCTTATTCTTCAAACATAACACCCACCCAAGCTTAATTTTTACCTGTGTACCCTGGAATGGGCAGGGACTTCATTAGGGCTTATTTGGGGGGCAGGGCTTATATTGGGCACACATGTAAAAATCAAGCTAGGACTTACTGTCTGAGTAGATTGTATTTTGGGGAAACATGGTATAACTTATGGATCTCACTGCTACAAGTTGTGGGAATGGTCATCAGCCTAATATAGCTTTAGAAGGGGACAATGCAAAGGATAAGGCCACCTGGATCTGTTAGACATGATAATTACATGCAGATCTAAGATTCAGAGACAGAATATGCTAGCTAAGTGCTAGTGCCGAAGGCAAACAATAAGTTTTTTGTTTTCATATGCTGATTGTGGACTTCCCAAAACTATATAATTAATTACTATTGGAAAGAGACTGATTGATTAGATAAATTATTGGTCTTATTTAGCAGCCTCTTCTGAGCATCACCCAAACATTTTAATTTCTCATAATTTATGAATTGCTTCCATATCACTTCACCCAACTGTCAACAGTGCTGTAATTAAAATATAGATTATCTGACAGGTTTCCATAAATCTAGGAGCAATTTTTTAAAAATGTAGAATAAAAATGTCAGTGGATCTTAAATTGCAGACCAAACTGCTAACTTCAGATTGTTAAAGCCAACCAGTACTTAACAAGCTCTAAACTGATGATTTAAAGAAAGAAGACTAATACAGCTGTGGGAAAAACTGCAGAATATCACATTGCTAGAGGAAATGAATTGTGAGAACAGATTGAAAACTTAGTGAATGCAGATTGGAAAGTCTTCTCTTGCCTGTCTGTAAAAAAAAAGAAGTTAAATATCATCCCAATAAAACTTGGAGAACACTGAAGCATTAAATGCATTGCTTTTATCTCCGATAATAGGAGATAGTGTGAATAACCTGCCTGTCAAGCTTTTAAAGGGTTTGCCATGGGTTATTCTAGAAGCAGCTAAAGGCTAGCCTTCGGGAAATTTTGAGAAATTGGGACAGCTGCAACTTGTCATGGACAAATTAGGGATGTCCATGTGCTTCAACCATGGTCCATGTATTTCTCTTCCCTGACCAATTTTTCTACAGATATAAAAAAATGTGCATTTAAGATGGAGATCAACAGCATTTTGGGCAACCAATCTGTAATTCTAATTGGAAAAAAAAATTAATAGAAATCCAGTTCTCTATATGTGATTCTCCATCATACTGTTTTGAATTGGTACCAAATATTTTTATTATAGCATAGAACAAGGCTGTCAAACTCCTGGCCCATGGGCCAGATGTGTCAAGTGCTGGCCACCCCCCTGCCTAGTTTAGCAAAGGGCGGAAAGTCCCGATACGTTATGTGACACCATCATGACGATGTGAGTTTGACACCCCTGGCATAGAACAACTTCAGTTTTGATGCAACAGTTATGATTGTATCTCCCTCCAAGAAAAAAATACTTTTCATACCCCATTGTATGCTGGTCTATGACCACAATAAAGATTTGATTGATTGACACCCCATTTCTTTCAGTGGGACAAAAAGAGTCAATAGTTTTAATGCTCACTACAGGAGAGAACTGATGGCGGCTCTCAGGAAATCAGAACAACCTCACTGCCTAGTCATGACTTTTCCATTAGTATCACTGCCTCAGCCAGGCCCTATCCTATCTTTAAATAGGGGCATCTGAAATTCAGCTTCTGAATAATCTTCTGAGCATTAAGCTCCAGAAGCTGCCCAAGATAACTGACAGACAGGTACCCCAAAGGTGCTTTTTCAAGAGGCAACTGGACTTTCTGGGGAGGGGGGGTTGGAAGATGTTTCACTTCTCATCCAAGAAAGTTGCCTCTTGAAAAAGCACCTTTGGGACAACCATGACTTGGATGACTGAGAATCTCCATAGATATTGGACAGACAGATTATTTTCCTGCCAGAGGCAAAGGATCAGGTGGCATTGTTTCCTATTTAATATAAAAAGCCAACCAGACCAAGAGTGGAATCATGCCTCTCTGCTGGTTACCTTCCATTATACCTGAAGACAGTAGATCAGGGGTCCTCAACCATTGTGGCCATGGACCTGCACCGGTTCGTGGAGCACTCTGTACCGGGCCGCAAAGAAAAAAAATTAAAAATGGCGGCTTTCTTCGCCTTCGGTGAATGCTGGGATCGGGATCAAGGACACAAATGAAAGAAGGGGAGGGAGAAGCAACCAAAGCCTGTCCTGCTCTCTGGCTCAGCGGCTTCGGTTTCTCCCGCTCGTTCCTCTCCTCAGTCGCTCTCGCTTCCACCAGCCCAGGAAGAAACTGCCAAAGGCCGGGGGTCGGTGCTTTTCCTGTCGCCGCAGCGCCCTCAAGCGCTGTTCACCCACCCCCGCCCGCCCGCGCGAGTTCAATTCAGTGCCCCGCTCTGCCTGTCTGGTTGTTTGGGAGCAGCTTCGGCTGAGAATAATAACTATTCGCCTCCTTTTATCAGCCGAAGCTGCTCCGAAATGAAGAAGGCAGGCAGGCAGGCAGAACGAGCACTGTGGATTGAACCGCGCGTGGGCGAGCGGGGTGGGGGTAAACGGGCGCTTCCGGAGGAGCTGCGGCGACAGGAAAAGCCACCACCACCCCGGCTTCTTTGAAGCAGTTTCTTCCTGGGCTGGTGGAGCAGCGAGAGAGCGACTGAGAGAGGAACGAGGCAGACACCTGAGGGAGGGAGGGAGACACCTGAGGGATGGGGCTGACGGAGGCAGGGCCGAGGCGGTCCCTGAACTTGGTGGTTTTCTGGCAGACGTTTATTACCCGACTAGGTAACAACATCAGATGTTACCTAGTCAGGTAATGAAACGTCTGCAAGCAAACCACCAAACTCAGACTCTTCCCCCGGTCCTTGAAAAAGTGTTTGTGCTTGAAACTGGTCCCTGGTACAAAAAGGTTGGGGACCACTGCAGTAGATAACTGATGCCAAACTCATGGCATCATGTTGCCGTCATGTGACATTTTGTGATGTTTTTCCCATTGGAGGAGCAGAGGTGGGCATGGCCTATGTGTGACGTATCCAGCCCACAGGCTGCCAGTTGACACCCCTGCAGTAGATGTATAAAGAATACTGAGGCTTGACTGTGTTGGAAGAAATGTCCATCTGGGTTCACTTCCAAGTGGGAAGAAAGACACTGGAAACATGGGGGCTGATTGGAAAGATGGTTTAATGGTGGACAGGACCACATGGTTTGAAATCCTGGGTAGCTGACCACATGGAGTGAAGAGTGAGATATATTGATACCCTCTCTTGGGCTTTGAACTTGCTTCCTGTTCTTATGAAAGAAATGTATTCTGATTGGTTGTCAGACTCCCATGGGGCCATGCAGGGGTAATTTTGTAGTTGTGTTGAGTCCCAGGCTTGGATGAATCTTGCTGGGTGATGCAATCCCGGGTGCCATGTGGTGACATGGATAGAGGGCTAATCCTATTATGTCCTGAGGATGAAGGTCTTTTGTGTTGTAGATAAGCTGGCCCAGCCTTTTGTCTTGTAGATAGGTTGGCACCAGTCTTTTTGGGGCTATTAATGAAGGTAGGGGCTGCTTTCCAAGAGCATGTATCTCCTTTTTCTCATCCAGGGAGATATAATCTGCGTTTTTAATATTTTCTATAATATTTCATTCTTCTAGGAAAAGGGTGGGTGCCCACTTTCTACAATGGTATACAGATGCCTAGCCTGGTCTAACAGCAGGCTCTATCTTGTGATTCAAATTCTACAAGAGCCATCTTTATTGGAGGAGGAGACAACTGGGTACCCTAAAATACAGTATTGGCCCTACCATAACTAAGCTTATTCAGACTATGAAAGGAGATAGTAACCCACCAGTTGGTTCAGAGGATGGAGAATGCACCTTTGCATGATGGAGACGTACTGTTGGAATTAAAAGGTATAATAGTTTGCCCATCTCTGAAGATAACCTTCTTCAGATCCTAAGGCTTTCGCCATTTGTTCCCTCTTC
Source organism: Notechis scutatus (assembly GCF_049901735.1). NCBI lineage: Eukaryota > Metazoa > Chordata > Lepidosauria > Squamata > Elapidae > Notechis > Notechis scutatus. The sequence goes on along the minus strand of NC_142009.1, from coordinate 116,754,190 downwards.
TTATTTTTACCCACAGCAATAACCCTGCTGGGTAGGTAGCGGTTGAAAGAAAACAGCTGGCTCCAAAACACTCAATAAGCTTTCATGGCTAAGGGTGGATTAGAATTTGTATCTCCCTGCTGCTCATCCAATCTTTGATCTGTGTACCACATTGACCATTTGATTGCATCTATTAAGAGCCAGTAAATAAATCTTTCACCAAGACCTTCCTTATATAAAATTGAAAAAAAGACTCAAAATCAAACGTGTGTGTGTGTGTGTGTATGTGTGGTGTTTGATTTTGAGTCTCCTGTTCTTTCATTTTAAATTATATCCTTTTTGTATACTGATCGATACTGGTTTAATTCTATTGTTTTTTATTTCTTAAACTGTAAATTACTTTGATATTTTTCAGAGTGGGAAGGCAGAGGAAGGAAAGATTGGACAGCTAGTCTGAAAATGACCGGCAGGAAAGAGTGGGTGGGAATCTGCTTTCTTATCAGAATCATTTCACTCGCTGCTCCAGTCATGCAGGGCACAAAATAGCAGCCAAAGAAGAGCATCAGCAGAAACATTAACATGGAGATGAAAAGAGATGGAAAAAAACATGACTGAGATGCATGTTATTTGATACAAATATTATTATTAGATACAAATATGCCAATAGTGTATGTAGCATATAGTATACTATTCAATAGAATAATTAGAAATATTTAATCCTACCTCAGAGATGGTGAACCTATGGCACACATGTGAAAGGTGACGTGCTAAATTGCAATCAAATTTGTCTCTGTGATTCCAAGATTCCAATTCTTTCCAAGCAACTGAAAATAATTTATAAAGAATCCCTTGCTTTACACATGATTATATAGAAGTCAACAAAGTATCAATAACTTGTGTTTATTTTAATCACTGCAGTCTTGAATTTTTATTCCTTTACATGCACTGTGAGTCATCCAAGATAACAAATCAACTGTTTGGACCTTGTTTAATATTAGGAAAAAACCTACACAGCTCATAATATATCTACTATTGCATTTTGCTGATAAAGCCAAATTCCCAAAGTAATTAGTGAATCAGATACCATTGAGCTCAATTTTTAATTTAAAGAATTGGCAAAACTTAAAGACCTATAGAATTATAAATCATTATTTAAGCACACTCAATTGACCAGAATAGTGGTCGCCAACCAGTGGGCCAGCTGCCAAGGACCACTGGTGGTCCACAAGAAAATTTTGGTGGTCTGCAGAGAAATGTCACCCCCAAAGCAATTAATCCAGGCTGTGTGGGAACACAAGGCTGCACCACCCACATGGCCTGTGGGAACGCAAGGCTTGCATCGCTTGCATTGTGAACAACACGAGATAGTGAGGGGAGGGGGGGAAAGGACAGAGTGGGGGAACTTGCCCTACTCGCCTCCCCGCCTCGCCTGGCCACTGGGCTGCTTCTTTCCACTTCTTTCTTCTTCTACTTTTGGCTGCACGCAAGAAAAGCAGCAAAAGTCTTTCTTTCTCTCCCCCAAACTCTGCCAGAAATGAGTCTTTGAGACACTGCAAGGCATCCTGTTCCCAGAAGCTGCGCTGGTGCGACAAGTCTCACAGAGACTCATTTCTGGTGGAGTTTAGGGGAAAGAAAGAAAGTCTGCTGCTTCTGCTGCTTTCCTTGCATGAAGCCAAAAGTATCTCCCCCGAGAATGGAGCTGGAGACAGTATGCTGCGATCCCAAATAAAGAATGATCGATTGGTAGGAAAACAGGGTGGGGAATTTTCCTGCAGACTTTTTGGGGGGATTTTCCCAGGGTCTCTGGTCCATGGGATTTAAAATTATGAGTTTGGTGGTCCCTGAGTTCCAGAAGGTTGGCGACCCTTGGCCCAGAATACTGCTGTTTATTTGTCCCACCTGCAAAAACAAACAAACAAACAAACAAACAAATAGGAGATTTGCTCAAATAGAAGTCATGTTTTCATCTGTGATGAGGTCTGGATCAAAGGCAGAATATAATACATCTGTCTTCAGCAGACAAGTTATAGCAGGGCTGTCAAACTCCCGGCCCGTGGGCTGGATGTGTAACGTGCTGGCCATGCCCATGCCCAGTTTAGTGAATGGGAAAAACGTCCTGATATATCACGTGATGACACCGTGACACTGTGAGTTTGACACCCCTGAGTTATAGGCTTACTGTTTCATCAAACCATAGCCTTCCATCCTTATCCAAATTAAGAATGCATGTTTGGACTTCAAGATTAACCCAACTGAAAAAGGACTATTCCTTTTTAAAATTAAAATTTATCTTGCCTTCTACCAAGAACTCAAGTTAGCAAAATTATATTTCTAGATTTTCCCTCTACCCTTGCCATGTTCTTCTATCTGGGAGGGAGGGAGGGAGCTAGAATACAATCTTCAAGTTGTCTTTTAGCTTTCAATCTCATTGTTAGGTGGAAATGAGAATTCTTGGCAGAGAGATGGCATTTGCAATCTACCTATATTTTATTTAAGAATCCTTATCAGTTGTGTAGCAACACAAACAAGTATTGGTTACACAAAAATGTGAATAAAAATACTTGTGTTTTGTTCTTACAGTGTACTTAAGGTGTATTTTCATTTGCAAAGCAAACTTTTTAAAGAAAATTGTGTTCATTCCTCTTTAACTTTAAAGGCACTTTTCCATTTATCACTGCTTTTAAATCTTGATAAAATAAGAGCGCACTGTATATATTTTTCTGAAATATGAATAGTAGGGGCACTTATATAACATAGAATTCTGACACATTAATTGTAAATCACAAAATCAGATCTACTCCATAATAATTTAAGTCCTCTTTTTTAAAAAAAGATTTATTATTTCTATTGTAGGTATAATAAACTGAAATGGCTTTGTTTATTTACAAGAATGCACTTCATTAATAATTTCAACTAATGTTAGTAGCAATGTTTCCCTATTGCCTTTGGATGAAAAATAACGTACAATTTTCATATTAACTCCAACTCTTTTCCTAAATCTCTTCCTCCTCACCTGAAATTCCATTAATTTTCCACTGGAGATGTACAGTATTTCCTCATTTCTATTGTAACTGATTATTTTCTAATAATGAACTAAAAATCTCCTCACATTTACAGCTCACAAATGAAATATGAAAAGCAACATAAAGATCTGTCTCTTTCCTCTGCTAGTTCCCAGTTGAATGAAATAAAAGCATTAATTTAAAATTGTTTGATCATATTTTAAGGAAATGTTTTTAGGATGAAGATTACTACATCTACGATCTATTTATTCCACTAGAAAGTAATTAAGTAAGGTTTCTGAAATCAAAAGTGCTTTAAAAGTTGACTGTGGGGGGCAAATTTAAAATGCAGCATCAAAACTAAGCTTTTTCCATGACTTTTTGATACACTGGAGTAATTGGGTCCATAATTTATGACTGTGGATAGAATTTGTCTGTAGACCATTTCAGGTACAATCCCTAACAATTTATCTAAAGATTTGAGAAAGAGTAACAGCCATGCTTAAGACCTGAACAAACCAAGGTTAGGCAAGTTGATATCTCCAGAAGTTGTGGGTTTCATTTCTCATCAGATTCAACCAGCTAAGTTAAAGAAAAATCACCAGACATATAGTAACTGGCGGGTATAAAGAACAATAATATTGAATTATTGGCCAAATTGATCAAACAAGTAAAATAAAATAAAAGATCCATTGAAAAAAATATAAAATTATATAATTGAAAAATCCTAAAACCCTTCCAGATAGCATGAATCACCACAGGCTTTATATTTCCAAAGGCCTCCAGAACACTGAAAATCTCCAGAGCCAACATCATGTCAAATGGGAGACCGTTTGAAAGTATAGTCGCTGCCACAGAAGAGCAGCACTTACGAGCCTCCATCTTTTGTTGTTGTTAGCTGTCATCAAGACATTAACTTATGGCAATCCTGTGGTAGTTGTTCTGTTGTTAGCTGCTCTTCACTAATCATTCTTAGAATGGCTTCCATGGTTGTTGTTGTTGTATCAATCATAACATTGCTAGTTTTCCTTGCTTGCATTTTCCTTCTCCCTCAGCGTGGCTGAAGTAGCAAGCCCTCTTGAGAGGTCAAGTTCCAAATCGGATGCGGACAGAAGCCAGTCCTAAAGACCCTTCAGTGCCAAGGGACTTTCTAGGTAATTTGCAGCACCATCAATTGCACTCAGATGTAAATAGGAAACCAGCGCAGGGTACAGGTGCAAGACAGGGAGTCCTCAACTTACGACCACAATTGAGCCCAAAATTTATGTTAAGTGAGAAATTTGTTAAGTGAGTTCTACCCCATTCCACGACTTTTCTTGCCACATTTGTTCAGTCGAATCACTGCAGTTGTTCAATTAATAGCATGATTGTTAAATGAATCTGGTTTCCCCATTGACTTTGCTTGTCACAAGAGGCGATTAGATGATTCCTGGACACTGCAACTGTCATAAATGTGAGTCAGTTGTCAAGGATCTGAATGTAAATCACGTGACCATGGGGATGCTACAAGGGTCATACAAATGGCCATAAGTCACTTTTTTCCAGTGATGTTGTAACTTTGAACAGTCACTAAATGAACCGTTGTAAGTCGAGGACTTCCTGTATGTTCAGAGCAGCAAGGGCCAGTGAATAAACAAGTCTAATTGACATTTCAAGAGCATTCCCATCAGCGGTGGGATTCTTTTTTTTTTTTTTTGCTACCGGTTCTGTGGCCGTGGCTTGGTGGGCGTGGCAGGGGAAGGAGACTGTAGAATCTCCAGTCAGAGGTGGGATTTGCCAGTTCTCCAAACTACTCAATATTTCTGCTACCGGTTCTCCAGAACTGGAGAGAACCTGCTGAATACCACCTCTGATCTCCATGTAGAATGCACTGCAATAATCCAACCATATGGGGACAGGGGCATAAGGTCCTATTATGAGGTACATTCAGAAGTTTGATAATCGTGTTGAGGCATCTCTGAAGAAAACTGAAGGTAAAGGGAGGGAAGATTTACACAGACCCTTGAAGCATGCACATTCTGAGATTTATATGGATAAAGCTAGAATAATGTAAACTTACAATCAGTCCATTATCTTCAATGGGACTTGATTCCAGGTATATACTGTATAAAATCTACTCTGTGAAACATAAGACTGAGGGATAAGCTACAGAGTAGCTTCCCTTCTCTTTTTTGTTTATTCTAGATTAGGACCTTTGTGTGCAAGAGAGTTGGAAAGCTCTCACCAGACACTTCATTAAAAAAAAATGGGACATAGTTTCCAAATAATAGTAACAACATCTTAGCTAGTGCCAAGAGTAAAGAAGAGACAGCTGGTCTAGGGGCACCTTATGAATGAAGGAAAAGAAGGCAGAAATTTCCTTAAAAGCTGGAGCTTGCAATACATTTGGAGGGCATTGGGGGAAATGCAAAGAGTGAGCTTATTTGGACCCAGTAAGAATAAAAGAATAATGCAGGGGAGGGAAAAGCCCCTCCCACTATTCAGAAATAGAAAGGCTGGCTTTGTTGGAAATGACAGTATAAGAAAGAGAGAATAAGATCAAGGCAGAGGTGGTGTTCAGCAGGTTCTGACCAGTTCTGGAGAATTGGTAGCAGAAATTTTGAGTAGTTCGGAGAACTGGCAAATCCCGCCTCTGACTGGAGATTCTACAGTCTCCTTCCCCTGCCACGCCCACCAAGCCACGCCCACAGAACCGGCAAATACCACTTCTGGTATTCTCTGCCTCCCGAGTCCCAGCTGATCGGTTGGGTCTTTTGTTGCCCTGCACAGGAGAATGGAGCTGGAAAGCAGGTTAGTGGGGTGGGGAGGGAATGGGATTTTGCAGTAGCCTTCCCCTGCCGCACCCACCAAACCACGCCCACCAAGCCACGCCCACAGAACTGGTAGTAAAAAAAAATTGAATCCCACCACTGGATCAAGGCATGCAGATGTCCACCTTGTAGAAGAGTGTCTAAAAGTCCAGATAGTGACTACAACTATGTGATCAAAGTCCCAGCCCTTTTTACCTGTGCCATAATATCCATATTACAAAGGGCAGGGCTTCCATTGCATAGTTGTTGCTGCCATATTGACTTTTTCAAGCCCCTCCCCATGGACACCCACAGGTGAGCAAGCTATTTTTAGTGATGATTCAATAGCGATCCAAACTACTTCATGTAGTCTCTCTTTGAAATTTACATTATATGTTCACAATGTCTGCATAGCCACAAAATGGAAGGCCATTCATTTGAGATTCAGGCATTAGAATTAAATTCCTGGGTAAATTCCTGTGAAAGGGCAGAATTTGCAAGGGGACTGCTTTTGTCTGTGTGTGTGTGTGTGTGTGATAGCCCTTGCCCTCTAGAACAGGGCAACTTTAAGTGTCAGTGGTGGGATTCAAATTTTTTTACCACTGGTTCTGTGGACGTGGCTTGGTGGGCATGGCTTGGTGGGCATGGCAGGGGAAGGATATTGTAAAATCTCCATTCCCACCCCACTCCTAGGGGAAGGTTACTGGAAAATCCCATTCCCTCCCCACCCCACTAACCTGCTTTCCAGCTCTGTTCTCCTGTACAGGGCAATAAAAGAAGACCCAGCCAATCAGCTGGGTCTCGGAGAATAGATGGGGATGGGATCAGTCAGAGGTGGTATTTGCCAGTTCTCTGAACTACTCAAAATTTCCGCTACCGGTTCTCCAGAACTGGTCAGAACCTGCTGAATACCACCTTTTGTGTGCATGTGTTGTTCTGTATTTACAAATGTGTAAATAATATGTGTTCCTGATAAGATGAAAGAGTTTTTGTGGGTTTTTTAAAATTATCCATGTCTTTGGCTGAGTGGTGGATAAATCTCACCTTATTTAGCTGTCAATCTGAATATCCTAACAAACATTTAATTGAATGTTCAGTTTGCTATGATGAAGTTTAGTTCTTTGAACTTGCCTTTAAATCCATGTTGCCTTTTTTGGATAGGTTTGTCTAGCCGAAGAGGAAAGAGTAGATCTATAAAGTGAAGCTAAAATTAAACGTTTCATCCACACAGGCCAAGGCATCTCTAGCGCACTGTTCCTATGGAATGACCTGCAGCTCCTAAAGATATTGGATTTAGCACAAACTAGAACATTACACTAAGCTTTAAAAGTTTCAAGTAAATATGGATGTCATCAGCACAAATTCTTGGGTATTCTGAACGGTGTTGCTCTCTGTGGAAAATTATTATGAGTGAAATGGTATGTGGGGGCTTTTAAAATAGAAGTTTGTAGAAAGCTTTGTATTGACTTCAGGGATTTGATATATTGTTCTAGAAATGTCCTGGGATGGAATGGGATGCAAACTGCAGCAATAGTAGACTCTTTACTACCAATCATCCTCTATACCAAATTTCAGATAAGGTTTTATGCAAAGGGAAGCCTTGCTCAAGAATAGTTATAGTCTTTCTGAAATACAAAGCAATTGATTGTACAGAGTATTAGAGAAAATAAATGGACAAATTCATTTGTCTTTTCAAAAATATCCACTGGTTGCTAACTCGGATCAACCAGCAAATGCCCCTGAACAACAAATAATCCTTGACTTACAATCACAATTGGGAGCGGAATGTCTGTTCTAAGTTGTTGAGGTCATAAGTTGAGTCAGATCCAATTCCGTGACCATTTTTATGATGGTAGTTAAGTAAATCCTCGTGGTTAAGCAAACACCTTGATTGTAAATGCGGACTCATTCTTCAGAAATCGGCCAAAAAAAAAGTCACAAATTGCGATCATGTGACACAGGACACTGCAAACAGTCATAAACGCAGGTCTGTTGCCAAGTGCCTGATTTGTGGTCATGTGTTCATGCGTGGCGGTTGTAAGTGCAAGAATCAGTCATAAGTATAAGGACTGTCTTGTAACTTCAAACGGTCGCTAAACAAAAAGTTGTGGATTGAGGACTACCTATAGGACTATCACTCAGTTGCCTGTCATATGGGCAAAATCACTCTGATCTGAAGGCAGAGAAGCACGGGAACATGTGATTTCTCACTTATTTTCACACCATGATTTTTTATGGAAATTTCTTTGTTTATCATGGGAATATTGCATTTCCACCTTTTGAACTGTACTGGAGATTCAGATAAACAACCTCAACTGGAGCCCAACATTAGGAAACTAATCTACTCCACCTATGCTGAATATACAGTATATTGAGAAACGCTGGACTGGAAGAAGATAAGTGTGACTTTAAAAGTTGAGGAAGAACGGTCAATAACCAGCTAATGTCGATACCCCCGCATGCTCCCCTTCCCTTGCGCATGCATACGTGTCCCTCCATGCACCCTTCCCCCCGCGCATGCACGGCAGTGACACAAAGTCCAGCTGGCTGGTAGGAGGCGCATGCCCATGCGCAACAGTGCTGAGTGGCCTCTGCATGCCCACATGGAAATAAGATTATCAAATTAATCAACAAATGACCAGACTCAAATTATCCACCTTCAGACACTTTATACAAAGACCTAGCTCTCTGGAGAAGGCATAAAGAAGGATTAAGCACCATACCCATGAGCCTTTCCTTTATTTCTTTCCTGCAACCCTGATGACAATCCTACAGTAAAGCTGCTATTTGCATGGTGATAAAAAATTCTCCTTTGTACCAATGAATGGTGGTATATCAATGGTATTTTCAGCAATGAAAATGGGATCATTTTCATTGGGATTATGGCATAGGAATAATGAGTTAAATTTATCACTGTCTGGATATTTAATTGGGCTGTCCAATGACTCAGATTAACTGTGTGTGTTCCAATTAATCCCTGAATTCAATTTGCATGATTTGGAGTTAAAAGGAAAAAGCTGGTGCACGATGAATATTAGGAAACATGTTAATATCCAGAAATTAATTACCGATCCATATTTTAATGTTTTAATAAAACAGATGTTTGGAGTGTTATGATAGCATATATATTCTATATATCTATCTATATATATATCTATAAATCTATATATCTATATCTATATGTCTATATGTCGAAATGTATATATGTGTATGTGTATGTGTGTGTGTGTATGTGTGTGTGTGTGTGTATGAGTGTGTGTGTGTGTGTGTGTGTGTGTATATATATATATATATATATATATATATATATATATATATATATATATATATATATATATATAGTATTCAGCTTTGTTCGGTATTTTCATTATAGTTGTGCTTTTAAAGTTGTAGCAACGTTTCGGCAAAAATCTCATCTGCCATCATCAGGCTCCTGTATTGTGTTCGCCTGTGAGTCAGACTTTACAGTTGTTTCAGTTTTAAATTTGGGGCTAGCCTACTGCTGTGCCAGAATGGTTTTTTTCTTCATCCTGCTTGGTTGGGAATCTTGGTCTGTGTTTATTGGTCTTGGAGTTTGCTGTGTTCTGCTTGATTGGTGTTTCTAGTATCTTCTGTCTGTTTTGTGGCTTTTTTTGTCTTGATTGGCTGGCAACATTGTGTTCCTGTATTGTAGGCTTTTAGTGCAGCTTGGCTCCAAGTAAATGGACGGCTATCATTTATTAGGAAGCTAGGTTTCATATGGGTGGCTGGTTGGGGTGTGTTTGACCTGGAGGTATCAGGGGGGATCTGTTTGTGCCCAAATGTTTGACTGGCTTGTGGTGTGGAGATTTTTTTGTTTGTGAGTGCAGGCTTCCAAATAATTGACAGTCTGGTGGAATCATCTCTTCTATTCATGCTTTCAGGTCTTTTTTCAATCTCTTTGAAAAAAGACCTGACTGAAAAAAGACAAAAAAAGCCACAAAACAGACAGAAGATATTAGAAACACCAATCAAGCAGAACACAGCAAATTCCAAGACCAATAAACACAGACCAAGACTCCCAACCAATCAGGATGAAGAAAAAAGCATTCTGGCACAGCGGTAGGCTAGCCCCAAATTTAAAACTGAAACGGCTGTGAAAGTCTGATTCACAGACAAACACAATACAGAAGCCTGGTGATGGCAGATGAGATTCTGCCGAAACATTGCTACAACTTTAAAAGCACAGCTATAATGACATGGGAAAATACCTGAACAAAGCTGAATACCATACATGTAAGTACCCGCGAAAACTTAAGAAAACATATATATATATGTTCGTAGATTTTCACGGTACAGGTATGTAGGTCTAGGTGTGTTCGGGTCTTTTCCCATGTAAGATTAAGAGTATCTTGGCGACGTTTGGCAAGGTCCCACTTGCCATCCTCAGGCTGGTGCTTTTGGCTGGTGCTTGCACTGGCATGAAGACGAAAGCACCAGCCTGAGGATGGCGAGTGAGACCTCGCTGAAACATCGCCAAGATACTCTTAATCTTACACGGGAAAAGACCCAAACCCACCTAGACCTACGTACACACACACACACACATACACACAGAATATAATTATATTAAATGAGCTGTGAGAATTATTTTAAAATGTCATAGAGATACAGGGAATTTTTTGATTACTGTGACTTAAGGTCACTGGGGACAGGTAAGCCCACTGCATGACTAGAACATGACACTACAATGGATAATTCCTTTTTATTAATATTCTTACATGCTTTCTTATTTCTTACCACTTAATAAAAATCATCTTATTCTGCAAGAAATTAGCAAATTCACAACTAATTTCAGTTATCTACATCTACAACTGTGCAATAAGCAATATTGATAAATACAGCTTTACATTTTTTCTAGAAAATAATAAAATTCCTGGTAAGGAAATCCATGGATAATCCAATTAACTTTTATAATATTGCTTAATGCAAAGTGGACAAGTACAATAACTCACAATTATTATTTCTAATGAGCCTGCTCTCATTTCTTTCCTCTACCACATTGTTCTGCATCTTCCTGTCCCTATTTTTTCTTGTACACATACACACAAAAACGTTCTAATGTTGATCATATGTTACAGTGTTATTATCACTTGTTGCATTTCTATTTCTTAAAGGAATTGAAATTATCAGGAATGTTGAAGGGGTATTGTCAAATTAAAATGGCAGTGATGACAATGTATATTATGACAGCATGATCGAAGCCCATTTGTAATGTGTTGTCACAGCTGCCATCTTGGTGTCACATCCTGCTGACACCTTGGGAAATGATCTTAATAGGTGTAAAGGGTTTTTTGTTTCTGTAAGGATGAAAACAAGACTCCAGGGTAGGAGCTTGGGTGGACACTCTGGAGACCTGACAGTTTAGGAGGATAGAGATGAGAGAAATGTTCAGACTGAATAGTGAAGACACAGGTGTTGATAGAGACAAAGATCCTAGAGAGGAGTATGGGAGGCAAAATGAATAAGAATTGAAGTATTAAAACGAAGAGATGATGGATAGAAAGGACATATTTCTTCTTTTCTGATATAATGATAGCCTGATTAAAAACTAGAATAGAAGTAGAAATAAGAATACAGACTTTTATATAAAGCATTAGTTAGATGGAAAGATTGAAGGTTGAAATATGGTATCATTATGTATGTTTAAATAATGTGATGACTGGCACTAGAATGGCTGAAAGAAACATTGAATAACCAAATAATGAAGGACTGTGTTTTAATATAAACATGTGTATTAACACTAGGATAAGTCATTGGCTAGAAGCTAGAATAGAGGTAGAAATAAGAAAGGGGGAATATTAGCATATATAATTTTTATATAATAGAACATAAGCAATAACTAGATGGAAAGATTAGAATTAAAAAATGGAATTACTATGTATGCTTAAATAATATTACCAATGGCATTAAAATGGAACATTGAAATTTTGAATAACTACTTTAAAACAAACGTATATTATTACTAGGATTATATAAGTTTGATTAATGTAACAAATATCATTAATACTATTATTGCTACTTGTATCAAAATGAATTATACCCAGAGGCCACACAGTTGATGCATATTTAAAAATAAAAATCCAATAAAACTTTAAAAAAGAAAAAAAGAAAACGAGCTTTTCCCTTCTATGGGTTTGCTTAACAACTGCAGGATTTGCTTAACAGCTACCACAAAGAAGGTTGTAAAATTGGTTTGATCGCATGACCAACCTGATTTACGACCATCATGATATATGACTTAGGCTCTATTATGGTCATCTTCTGAAGACTACTGTAATGCTTGGCTAAGGTATTAAAAAGGCCTTCCTCGAACCAATGTAGCTTTGGTTCCTTGGTTTGCCAGCAGTGTAGGGCTTGACAATAAACAATGGAAATTAATCGAAGAGAATTAGACAAATTATTGTTCTAAACAATAATTGATTAGAAGTGAAAGAATATACTCATTTTATTTTCATATTTGATTTTCAGATAGGTGACATTCCAAAGAACACTTCAAAAAATTGAAAAGTATGCAATAAGAGAAGAGTAAAGAAAGACAAATTGCACAGGGTTATTTTTGCAGTTGACTTTTTTATTATTATTATTGATGGCACCCATTGCCGGTATTTATTGACATGGATAACTAGGTCATTGTGACGTTATTTTATAATTACCTACTTCAACATAGCCTTTGGCAAACACATGTCAGTTCATAATTCGTGATTAACATGATATCATGAAAAAAATATTTACATCTCAGGGTATTTTAGGTACAGCCACCAATTAACTTCAGCTAAAACAAACTTTTAAAGTTGATTTTGAAACGTATAAAGGCAAAACATCCATAGAAACTTTGGAAGGCTAAATATAGCCCAATGTGGGTATCTTAAGCTGAGTTCACACATTTCTGAACTCTTGCCAAATTTCAGATAATAAAATCCAAAAGGCATTTAGAGGATTTCATTCATAGTTTACACTCTTCTTCCTGAAGGGAAGATAACATAATTGCCTATATGTGATTAATGAAATCATACTAGAAAAACATATATTTAAAAACATTTAAAATACTTACAGAGGCATCATTAGATTTCAATCAAATAGAAATTCATTGTACAGGGGGGGGAAACCTATGTTATGCAGGAAAACATTGTAAAGGTTTCCTGTATTAGAAACATCACTGAAACATTATACACACACACACACACACACACACATATACACACTCAAAATATACATTTGGACTTTTTCAGTTACAAATAGTCCTCATTGAATGACCACCATTAGAATCAGCAACTCTGCCATTTAGTGAAACAATTGCTAAATAAAACTACAACTGTGCTTATGACCTTACTTCAGCTTTCCTCTGCTTTACAGATCTGCAAAGGTCATAAATGTGAAGATTTGTTGAAAAGTTACTTTTTAACTAGTGAAGAGTTGCTATATGAGTCTCTCATTAAACAAGAATTACTTGCATTTTAGGTCACCTATTGTTCCTTTTTAATGAAAACAAAGATCAATTCATGTCCAGAGGAAACAAGAGTAGCCCTTTTGGCTTTGAGTGAAAGACAAATTCAACTCTATTCTTTTTTCCAATTACATCATAACCTCTGTTCCCATAACTTTGAAAGCAAGTTGTCATTGGGAAAACTGAATGTAGTTAATGTAGGTAAACATGTCTTAAATGAATGAATGTAATTGTGTGTACATGCACAACATTGTCCTACAACAATCTTAGTGGAATTGACCTTATGTAATCTTTGATCATACAAAATGGATCTTAAAATCACCCCAAACCTTTGGTGGGAACTGACAAAAATGCGAATGCCTCTGTGAGCATTTAACATCTGTGGCTTCTGAAAGTGGTGAAATTAAAATTAATTAGACGTAACCAAGGCTGCTTTCAACAATCTTTCATGCAGAACAAATGTGAGGAAATTTGAAATGAAAAATGTAATTGGCTCTAATAGGCAGCCATTCAGTTATCTGGCCCAGAATCCTATCCCGATAACATGATTATCAACCCGCAAAGGTCTCCGATCTGAATCAAGTATTGACACACAGAGTTAAATTTCTGTAAAGCGCCATAAATGAAGCAAGTAAATTTACTTTAATGCTTCTTGTTTCTCCATCATATGCACCTGAGCCACAAGCAATAACAAGTCAGAGAAAGGGCGCAGCTGCATGTTATCAAAAGACTAGGCCCAGGACTTTCTCCTACATATTAAAGTAATAGCTAACTCCTACCCAGAAGTGCTGTGTTGTGTTCCCCTAGTCACCTACGGTTGTGAAAGTTGGACCTCAAAAAATCAAGACAGGAAGAAAATTGACTTGTTTGAGTTCTGGTGCTGAAGAATACGCTCCTGCTGCATATTGCTTGGACAAGCAAGGTGACCAACAAGCAAGTACTGGAGCACATCACACCAGATATGTCACTGGAAAGAAAATCACAAAACTGTGTCTCACTTATTTTGGCCAGGCTGTTCTGACCAAGGCTTCCGAGACTGTAATTACACACATGCTGATTTTTTTTAAAAAGGCTTGTTTTATTGCAACACTGGGAATTATTTTCATTCCCAGCCGGTAATGAATCTCAAACAGTCCCTCGAGATAAGCACCCACCTTTCTTTTCTGTGAAGTGCTGCCAATAACAGACGTGTCAAATGAACTAGGGGAAAAAAACAATCAAAGTACAAAGAGCTTCAAGAATGAATCTGAACCAAATGGATTACTTTGCTTCCTGCAAAGGTTTCATCATGTTTGCCTGTCGTTTATGCCTTATGGGAGGGGCAATCACCTCCCAGCTTTACTCCCGAGTTGCCCTTTGGTTTCAGCTGCTCTCGCCTTCTAGCAGCTCTGCGCATACACGCACTGGGAACAGGCTCCCCTGGGTCCTCTGCCTCGCTGCTGCCAGACTCCGAAGGCTCCAGAGGCAGCACCCCACTCCCAGATGGTCCTGGCCCCATCTCTGCATCGGACGCAGGACCCTCGTCCAAGTCCTCTCCAGACTCCCAGACTGATCCCCTTTCTTCCCCACTGTCTGATTCCGCTGCCGTCTATACAGGCTGCCGACGAACCACAGTACAGGGTAATTCACTGCAGAAAGCAATTGTGTTTGGAAAAGTGAATGGTAAAAGGAATCCAGGACACCAAAGAACATGACTGCCAGATGCTATCAAAGCTGGCACCAGCCAGAGCATAGAAAAACTCAAATAAGTAGTGCAAGATCAGAAGATGAGGAGAGAAGGTGCCCATAATTGGACATGACTGAATGGATAACATCATTATCATTCCGCAGAACTGCATTGCTTGTGTTTTATCTACTGACAGAGATAAGACTCGAAACATTATTAGGTCATTCCAGAAGATGCTTTGTTGAGGTAAAATTCTTAGGACATTTTTCTTTGTTAGTGTTTATTTTGTTTTGTTTTTTTTGCATCTGGGCAATCTTTTTCTATTTTAACAAACTAAAAAGCATACCAAGCTTCATAGATAATACTGATAATATTATATGACTGATGAGTGTCCAGATTCACTTGCTGCCCCAGAAATCATTTCTACACAGCTCCCAAATCCCTCACTAACTGCAGTGCAATCAAATTAGCATCAGGTCCCAGCATTTTGAGGTGTCAACGGTACGAGGCCAGATGTCCTCCTATTGCCAGGAATCTGGTATCCCTAGTGAGGAGCTATCTTCCATGGTGGCAGGTGGCTAATCAGGGCCAGCCAAAAGCTTCTGAACTATGTTAGCATGGAAATGGAAAAAGAGATAATTCTTTGTGTTTTATCCATTGCTTGGAATTTAGACTTGTTGCTTTGTGTTGCTCTTGGAGTAGAACCTGATGTACAGAATTTACTCTCAGGCATGAGAGCACCTCATCACAACCTTATTGTGTTAACTACCATGCTTTCCAGGATAATGTAAAATAAAAAATTGGGGTAATATTTGAATTTGCATAATTTGCAACCAATAAGCGAATAAATCTGAGTCATTTAGGAACTTGAGTGGACATAACTTTATGGAACTTAAGGAACTTAAGTTGGTATAACTTTATGTTTTCGTATTTACTTTCTTTAACACTTACACAGTGTAGCAAGGCTTTTTAATTTGAGAACTACATGACACTATATCTGAAGGACTGTCCTCTTCAAAGCATTTTAGCTAGGTATCTGTTTTGTTTAAGGCGACTTTTAAATAAATCTTCTATCTGAAGAGCCATGAGAGGATAGCCTTCCATGTGAAAATCTGCCTATTCCAAATCTTATTTAAATATTGTTCTTAAAACAGAAAAAACAACAACACTAAAGGGAAAAAAAGAATAGGGCTGCTAAGCTGAAATGCAAAACTCCAGATGACCACTAGAGGGCAATAAAGAGGTGGAGAACAGGAGCTGCCATCCCAATTAGCTCAAATAGGGCATCCTTAGAAAAGATGGCTGAAACAGTGCCTCTGCTGAATACCTGAGCAGCCAAGAAGTCCTTGCTTAACAACTATCTTATTTAGCAATCATTTGAAGTTACAACAGCGCTGCTTTCCCTCACGAGGGAAAGCTCTGCATAGCCAGCTTCCAAACAAATCAAGTCAATGGAGAAGCTGGTGGTAAACTGCAAATCACAGTCATACAATGTGTTGCTTAATGACCCACAAGAACTCATTTAACAATGAAGTGGTTGTAAGTCTGGCATGGGGTCACGTTTCAGTTACCAACCATATAGATTGTGATGGTGGTTTCCATTCTGGTCATTTAGCAAGGATTAAGCAGATAAACTATAAGCTTAAGCAGATAAACTGTAAACTACCCAAAGGTTCCCTCATGAGAGAAAGCAGTAAGGTATGAAAACTTTGATCTTTTCAGGTATTGGGGGAGAAAGATTTGGCAATAATGCCTCTGCTCAGTATCTTTTCCCCCCTGAATGGCATTTCAAGTGCAAAGGACATTTTGGGAGATTAAAGTCACTTAAAGAAGTCTGAGCTTTCAAGGTTTCAGAATCTCTATTAGGATGAGTTTGTGCTGGAAAAATAGAAAAACAGACCGCAACGTGTCTCAAAGCTGATAAAGCTGATAGAAGCATCATCACACAAAGGCTAACCAAGGATATTTCAAACCCAGTAACTGTTAAGCAAGTGTCACTCCTGTCAACACAGCAGTCTCAGTTAAGCACCTGGAGGACAGAAGTGGCTACGGACTATTTCAAGATGTCCTTTAAGGGACGTTTCTCCTGCATTTTCATCAAAACCATTTCATTGTGTAGAAATGTTAGCTGTTGTCGGATACGTATTAGTCGTCTTGCAATTGAATTATAATCAATATTGAACAGCTGCCTGGGAGAGATATCCAAAATGGAGCAAGCCAAGCTTTTAATACAAAGTTATGGAAAGCTTTATGGCTTCCCTTTAACGGTGATTTGTTTAAATCTATTAATAACCCGCCACTATTATTTTAAACCTGGATAGAGAAGACGGATGACAACTTTGCTTGTAAGAACTAAACTCTTCTCTTATTTCTTCCAGTCATGCAGTCCATTCAAAATATATCCCTGTGGTTTTCTTCACAGCAAGATAACTATCAAGGGCTTTTCCTCCATCTTACCATTCAATGACTACTTCAGCTTCAACCACAACCATACAAGAGCACACAACAGATACAAACTCAATGTTAACCGCTCCAAACTCGATTGCAGAAAGTACGACTTCAACAACAGAGTGGTCAGTGCCTGGAATGCACTACCTGACTCTGTTCTTACATCCTCTAACCCCCACTCCTTTAACCTCAAACTATCCACTATTGACCTCACCCCATTCCTAAGAGGTCTGTAAGGGGCGTGCATAAGTGCACCATCGTGCCTACCGTCCCTGTCCTATTGTCCCCATTTATTAGTACCTATTTCCTGTAGTCTTACTCATTATTATACTTATTATCTTGTAAGCAATGGACAAATAAAATAAATAAATAAATAAATAAAATACATCTTCATCATCACCTTCCACGTAGCATCTTCACAATAATTAGGGTATTGGGGTTCAACAATTGTTGCCATAAAATAATTCTTAATCCATTGATCTTTTGTAATGGTAGACCTCAACTTAATGACCACAATGGGGACCAGAATTTTTAAATAAGGTGACTGCTAAGTGAACTTCATTCAATTTTATAAACTTTTTTTTTTTTTTGCTAAGCAAAAGTGAATCGTGATTGTTAAAATAAACCTGGCTTCCCTTATTAACTTTGCTTCTCAGAAGCTAATGGGAAATGTTGCCAATGGCAATCATGTGATCCTGGAATGCAGCAACCATCGTAAATAGATATCGGTTGCCAAGTGCCCAAATTCTGATCATATGAGACTGAGGGGATGCTGAGACAGTCATAACAGTGAGGACCGGTGGTAAGTCACTTTTATCAGTGCCATTGTAACTAGAAAGAGTCGATAAATGAATGATTAAATACCTATACTATTAAACTCAGTGGAAGAAGGGTATTAAGCATAAACTGGCTTTACAGTCTGTTTTCCAAGTTACTGTATCCTGTAGATTATGACTGTGCATAGTCGTAAAATGGGAATAAAATGATGTAAAATGGGAGTAAAATGATGTAAAATGGGAGTGGATGATGAATATAGCAATAGCACTTAGACTTATCTACCAGTTTTTAGTGCTTTACAGCCCCCGTCTAAGGGGTTTACAGAGTCAGCATATTGCCCTCAACAATCTGGGTCCTCATTTTACCTTGGAAGAATGGAAGTCAACCTTGAGCCAGTAAGAATCGAGCTGCAGTCAGCCAGCAGTCAGCAGAAGTAGCCTGCAGTACTGCATTCTAACCACTGCACCACCATGGCTCATAAATATGGCTTTCTATCATATTTAAAATGTAGCTGTAGGAATTTTTCAGCAATTATTTCCTATCTTTAGAATGGTGTGTGTAATCCATCTTCCACTTCATAAATTCAGAGCGGAAAAAAATGTCCAAATAAGTGTCATGTGCTTCTTTTACAAGATTTTATAAAGTAAGATTTGTATGTATAATTTTGATTAGACTTTTTTTTTAACCAAGGAAGATCATTACAAGCTAGTTATTTAAAAGACTCTACTAGCAACTGGATTTTCTAATTATAACATGTGTCTCGAACTGACCACTTAGTTTTCTGAATCTCTTAAGTACAGATAGTCCTCGACTAGTGACTGTTCGAAGTTACAACAGGACTGAAAAAATGTGACTCATGACCGTTTTTCACAGTTCAGACATCTGCAGCACCCCCAGGTTCATATGATCAAGATGCTTGGCAACCGATTTCCTATTTATGACCGTTGCTGCGTCCCAAGGTCATATGATTCCCTTTTGCAACCTTCACTTAACAAAAGGGTAACTAACTTACCAGCTACAGTGATTCACTTCACAACTATGGCAAGAAAGGTCATCAAGTCGGACAAAAACTCACTTAACAAATGTCTCACTTAACGACAGAAATGTTGGGCTCAGTTGTGAGGGCTGAGTTGAGGACTGCCTGTAACGTTTTAACAATAGAAACTGAAATTCTCAGAAGTATACCTGCATATCTGCATTTTAAAAACTGTTATCTGCTCCCCAAAGGATCTCAAATACACATAATAGCCGTGAGATGACAGATCGTTGGATGACTTTGGATCAGATTGAAAAACACAAAGTTGTGAGACAAAATTATGGCATTGTTCTTGCTAGGGAGAGAAATAAGCAGCTCCCTGTACATTTGTAAATTCATGATATGACATATTTCCAGCCAAAGCTCACTAGGGAATACTTGCAGAAATGAACACTTAAAAAGCCCTAGTTACATTGTCCGATTAGCAGTGGTGTAAATGTTTCTTTGAATCAGCTATTCTGATTACCCCTGTAAAACAAATAATTATTTGATTTACTGAACTGTTCAGATGTATTTTGTCCCAGGCATAAAAGGAGCTGTAAAGCAGTAGCCAACGGAGCAAGACTGGAATATAGATATGTACTATTTATGGTTGTGTTCTTTTCTGTATGCATTGTCTTATTATTTGTAAGCTGTCCAGACTTATTAAGAAGCTGAGCAGCC